>NW_027150593.1:0-252500 GCF_001643675.1 Monocercomonoides exilis
CCGCTTGTCTTTCTCCTTAGTGGATGTCTCTTCTCCCAAGCCGTCGTTCCAGTTCGTTGTGAAATTCCTCGGAGCTGCAACATGCTTGCATTCTCTTCTTCTTCTTCTTCTTTTCTTCTTCTTCTTCCTTCTTATGTTACCTTTTCCATCATTTCCTCGTGTTTGAGGCATTGGAGGAAGGTTGATGCTCATCAAAAGCCTGAGAGAAATTTGGAAGAAGAAGGAAAAGAAGAAGAAAGACAAGAGAAGAAGAAAATAGGAAGACGAGACGAAGAGGAAGAAGAAGAAGTGAAAGAAGACTTTTTATCATTTTTTTCTTTAAGAAGTTTGTTGGTAATTTTGATTATATCGAAAAGAAGAAGAAAGAGAAGGAGAAGATAAAGATTGCGGAAAACAGCGGACGAACGGAATGATGTGAAAAGGTTGCTTAATCGTTGTGCTGAGAAAGCAAGCATATAAGGTGATTGCTTATGAAGATGAGAGACGAAGAATAGGAAGGCAAAGAGGATGAGAAGACGATGAAACATATTAACAAAATGAACACATTCTGAATTTTGTGGAGAAAAAGAAGACTGAAAGGAAGAGAAGACGACTACGATAAAGACGAAGGAAACGAATATGAAAGAAGAGGAAGAAGAAGAATTATACGAGCAAAAAATGGATTTGAAGACATTTTCAGCAGGAGTAGAATGCATTGTTGTGGTGCAATCGGAATAAGTCATATTTGAAAATCTCAGCAAACAGGAAAAAGTGAAATCCTCGTGATGCAAAAGAAGAATATTATATCGCATCAGCGTTGTGGATGAATGAAATGTTGAAGCTTCAAACTGGTGCATGATTGAAATAGTTATATTTCAAATGACTAAGAAGAATAAGAGCATGAAGACTCAAATTCTATTTGATATTTGACGTCTGTTATAAGCATCAAATGTTCTATATATTGAAATGTGAACAAAATTGTTGTTCTGTCACTGAACACAATGAATCTCACTATAAGAGTTATTCGATGAAAGAAATGCAGTTTCAGATGCATTTCTGAAAGATGAATTATTATTCTCTTCATTTTCACTGATATTCCATCTCTCGGGCTGACAAATTATTTATGAAAAAAATCGTATTGGTTGCTATTATTGCAGCTTTTAATAGAAATAAAATGAGAATATGGTTCAAACACATTAATTGCTTTTGCGCTTTGCTCACAAAAATATCCACATGAAAATTAATGCATATTTATTTTTGACAATAAAATACAAAAATTATAAATACGTTCCATTTTCCTGAAAATATGTGAAATTAAAAATCTCGATCACGTGGTCACTATTTTTCTTTGGTTTTATAAACAGCATTAAAGATGTGGGAAGCTGTCTGCCGTGGAAATCGTGAAGAAAAATTGAAGCCTTTTGTGATCGCCAGTCATTTCAATTTTCAGTTTTATAATAGTTCCGATCGTTCAACGGATCAAATCTGATGAGAACCTTAATAAGTGTTTTCAATGATTGGCGATCACAAAGTGGTCACTTGTTTTTCTCAGATTTCCACGCAGACAGCTTCCCCACATCTTTAATGTCTGTTTGTTGCAAAATCCCTGAAAAAAATTAGTGTTTACTTTTGAATCATTATTAAGAAAATGAATAAAATTGAATTTATTGTTTTTCTTTATTTTAATTTTTTAATGACAATGGTTTAATAACTTTTTATTGACTTTGGCACTTTGGGTTAATACCATGATGAAATTTCGGAATAATTTTTCATTTATAAAAATTATTGAATAAATTTCTGAATAATTGATTTTTCATTTCATTTTTCTTATCTGTGAAATCAACAAACTTGCATTTGAAAATTTCACTCAAAAATGACGCTTTGTCATTAATGAAATTGCATGTGCTTTTTTCCCATTAAAAATTCAAAAAAATCCCAATTATGTCTTTTTTCGAAACCTCAATCAACTCTTGAATTCAAATTTTAAAGTTTTATGGGAATGAAATTGAACGCATCGGTGGAGATGACGTTGATTCATTGCTTGTCTATTTGTTTTACACTTACAGGCAATCATCTTCAGTTATTAACAATTTGCTGAAGTCATTGAACGGTTTGATTTTAATTTTTTCAAGTTTTATATGGAAAATTTTCTGAACTGTCATCCTTGTCATTTTCTTATTTTTTTGTTTATTATTTATTTTTTTCTAACAGAATATCACATTAAGCTGCTTGAAGACTTGTCTGTGGTGTATAACAACGCCCGGTTGCACACTCAGACAACAATGCTGCAGGCGTTGTCTCGAAACACATCATTATCCGATTTACAAAACTATGGATATGATGTGACAGAAGGCAAATTTATTTATGCGAAACAAACATTAAAGAAAAACCAAGGATTTATCATCCCTCCTGAAAACCTCATCTTCCGTTTTGCAAAAGTGGTTTGAATTTTATTATATTTTTTGTCAAATAATTTTCTCTGTTTGTTTAGGTTTGAATGAACAGGACTGGGAAAAGGGCAACAACTGGATGTTGGCCCATTCAACTGAAGCTTCAACTTCGCTTCAATCAGCAAAGAAAAAGCAGCGAGCGGAGCCAGATTACGCAAGATTTATTGATGAAGCAGCGTGGGAAGATGAAATAATAACGGAAAATTCTTCTTCAATCAAAAACAATCTTCTTCTTCTTCTTTTCATCAAAACAAAATAAAAAATCAAATGTCGTTTCAGAAAATAATTCTTCATCAACAAATACTTCACCTTCTCAACCTGTTGATACACCAATCAGCACTCCAATAAGGAGAGAAAGGGAGTCAACAAAAAGAAAAAACAAACAAATCATGTCATAAACGTTATTCTTCTCGCCCATCCCAATTCACAAATTCTTCAAAACAAAAAAATCATCAACTTCTTCTTCCTCCTCCTCCTCTTCTTCTTCTTCTTTCCTCTTCCTCTTCCTCTTCCTCATCCTCTTCCTCTTCATCTTCCTCTTCCTCTTCCTCTTCCTCTTCCTCTTCCTCTTCCTCTTTTTCATCTTCTTCCTCTTTATCCAAAAAGCAACAAAACATATCGAAAAATACGATTATAACTGGCAATTCTTCTTCATCCAATAGAAATGAAAATGTGAGGGTGAGCGAGCAATTTCTTGAATATGTTTCTTCTCCCACTCTAATTCCTCCACATGCATTTCAAGATCTTCTGTCTTCATTTGTTAAAGACAGCATCACTTCTCCATCTCAACACAAAACCCGCGAAGACAATAGAATTTTTACTAATCATGAAAATTCTTCGCGTATCATGAACAACAGAAACGCAATGGATATTTATTCTTCAACTTGTTCTCCTTCTCCATCAATTTCTTCAAGTGTCAAAACCGCTTCAATTGCTTCATCAAAAACAAAGAAAGGATTGGAAAATCTTGGAAACACTTGCTATCTTGCCTCTCTCCTTCAATGCTTCTCTTCAATAACTTCACAAAACAATCAATTATAACAAACACAACATCAAAAACAATTTATCTTCTCGTGTTTTGAGTGTTTGTCAACAACTCTGCAAAAAGATGGAACATTAGTGCGTTCGTGGGCCCCATCACTGATCAACAAATGGGAATCATTCTGCAGATACGGAAGTAGGCAACAACAGAATGTGATAGAGGCATTTGAAAATCTTCGTCAACTTCTTCAAAATGATAAGATAATTAAAAAGGACACCTTCAATCCAGTGCTCATTACACATTTCAAATGTCAAAAATGTCAAAAAGTTTCAAATCATTTTAATGAATCTTGTTGCAATATTGTCATCAATGCATCATCACCTCACAAAGGTTTATCTTCACTTTTTGCAACAGAAATTTTGGATGGAAAGAACAATGTTTATTGCGATGAATGCAAAGAGAAATGCTGTGCTGCTCGATGGGAGGAAATGGCTGCATTTCCAGAGGTTCTAGCCATCTGTCACGAATGCACTGAAACTTCTTGCTCTGTACCTTCAAAAACCTTCGTCATGGAAACCGATAGAGTGAATCAGCGTTCGTTTTGCAAAGGATTTTCAAATGATAATTTTCAACATCTCCTGAAGAACTATAAAGAAGTGTATTTTTATCATTTTGTTGGGCAAATTCTTCACAAACAGTTGGATCAAAGAAATGGTCATTATATCGCTGTCATCAAAAGAAATAGAGGAAACGATGTCTCATGGAATATTTGCAACGATGCTGATGTGACAGAACTGAACATAGAAAATTGGACAAAGGCATGGAAGGATCTTTACGCACAAGGTTACAATCCATCACTCTCATTCTATACCAAAGAAAAAACAAAACCAACGTTTTCAACTATTCAATTTGGTGGTTCTTCTTCTTCTTCAGAAACATCAAATTTAAACACTTTAAATAACATATCATCATCATCATCATCATCATCATCATCATCATCATCATCATCATCATCATCATCATCATCATCATCATCATCATCATCATCATCATCATCATCATCATCATCATCATCATCATCATCATCATCATCATCATCATCATCATCATCATCATCATTCATCACTCCACTTCATCCAACAACTTCCATTCCACAACTATCATCATCAATCACATCTTCATATGGATTGGAAGCACTAAATGAAAGAAAAAAGACAACGGGCATCTTTTCTCCCAATGAGAAAAGATTAATCTTCAAGCCCAAGACAAAATTATGGAAAGAGTTTTCAGAAGAAACGAATATCAAAGTTTCTCTTTCCCATTTCTACAAGCTAACAACAAACTTCTCTAAAGCGAAAAGGCGCACAGATCTCTGCGGCATGTGTGAGAAGTTGAACTATCTGGAAAACAAATTAAAGTCATCTCCAAACAAAAATGGACTTTCTTCTGCTGAGCTTCATACACTCAAACTTCTTCGTCAACACCGACTTGTTGCTGAAATGCAACGAAAACACTATCAATCAACTGTAGACAATCTGAAAGAGGGAGAAGCAGTCTTCGTCTTTGACTTCAAAGAGAAATGGAAACTCCCCATCAGAAAAAATCAACTTCAACAAGAGTTCTTCAACTATCAACAGGTTTCTCAATTCACAATCATCTCTCTTCAAAAAATAAATAATCAACAAATAAAAAGAACATTCAACTTCTTCTCCGACTGCCTCTCAAATGATCACAGATTTGTTATTGAGTGTCTGGAATCTGTGATCAAGAGACACTTCTTCTCAGACACTCACACTTTTAAGTTCTTCTGCGATTCTGGTCCACACAACCGAAATCGCTTCCTTCTTCACTTCATCCTCTCCAAACAATCCAAACTTCTCAAAAAGAAAAACACTCAACTCAACTTCTTCGCTGAGCACCATGGAAAAAATATCTGTGATAGTGAATTTTGTGCGTTAGTGAATGCAATCGACAACAATCTTTCAACAGAACACATCACCACACTTCATGATTTGATCAACTTCTTCGAAAACAACATGAACACTTCGACATCAGCTTCTTCAACTTCTCGATCAAACAACTTCTCAACATCATCATCAAACACTTCACCATCTTCAACATCTGTCAATAACTTTGAGCATGAGAGGTACTTTTGAGAATATGTACCATCTCAACAAATCTCATGGCCGTCATTGTCAGTCCCTCACATGAAGGACTACTTATATTTTGAGCGCAAGGGCTCATTTGTCTGTGCTTCAGCTGTTGGATATCTTCCTCAACGCTCTCTGGTTGCCCTCGAATCTTCGACAATGAAAGAAAAAGTCCAAAGATCAAGAAAGTCATTTCTCTCTGATATCACATCATCTAACTCTTCTCTTCTTTCTCAATCTTCTCAAGATCTTCTTTCAAGGAGATTTGAGCTTCTTCTTGACTCTTCTTCTTTTTATGAATCTCAAAATTGTTCTTTTGGTGTCCCCTATTAAGAAACTAGTTGTTGTGTATGCTTAGCTGGCACTCTATCGGAAGGGTGCTGGACATGACTGTTCGTATTTGATATTGCAGCCTTCGGGCTGCTTTATCCGGACCTGGAAACGACGAACAGCCTCCCAGGTGCACAACAGTTAGAATCCGATTGTTTTCTTGTGATTTTTGTCCCTATAATGTCACTATAATTATATTGGTTATTGTGCCGCTTATATTTGTATATATCGAGATTCATTAAAAGAGAGAGTTATTACGGAATTCATTGATCTTTGAGTGAGGTTTTTGGAAGGGGAGAGTTGACGAGAGTGTGAAATGTTGTTTTATCATTGTGTCTGTCTTTTTTTCTTTGTTGGATTTGATCTTTTAAGTCAAAGAGAGAGAAATATCAGAAAGGGGTGAGTGGATAAAAAACAGGTGGAAAATAGACAAGTTAGTTATTGAACTTTTTATATAAGTATTCTTTTTTGTTTGGAATTGTCGTTGATACCACGAATTTGTTGAAATTGTACAATTTCTTCTTATATTTTTTATTGTTCAAAATTGTTGATATTTAGTTGATATTTGGAGATAGTTTTATGATTATGTGATTGAATTATGTTTTATTGAAAGTTGATGAATCTGATTCGAAATTTTCTGACAGTTTTCAATTTTATTTATGATCGAAATCATGAAGAACTTTTTGTTTTTTTATGTCATTTTGATTGGTGAACGATTGATATTTTATAACGTTTTTCTCTCACTTGACATTGTTAGTTTTTCCATATGTTCACGAAAAAGTGTATTTAGGCATATGACAAATAATAATAAAGATATCAACAATAAATAATTTCCTTTAAAATACGATAACATAACAAATCAATCAAAATAATCATATAAAACAACAAAAAGCTAATATTTTCTGAAAATATGTAAAATTAAAAATCTCGATCACAAAAGTGGTCACTAATTTTTCTTCGGATTTTGCAACAAACAGACATTAAAAGATGTGGGGAAGCTGTCTGCGTGGAAATCTGAGAAAAAATTAGTGACCACTTTTGTGATCGCCAGTCATTTAGAAAAACACTTTTATTAAGGTTCTCATCAGATTTGATCCGTTGAACGATCGGAACTATTATAAAACTGAAAATTGAAATGACTGGCGATCACAAAAGTGGTCACTAATTTTTTCTCAGATTTCCACGCAGACAGCTTCCCCACATCTTTTAATGTCTGTTTGTTGCAAAATCCGAAGAAAAATTAGTGACCACTTTTGTGATCGAGATTTTTAATTTCACATATTTTCAGGAAAATGGAACGTATTTATAATTTTTTGTATTTTATTGTGTCAAAAATAAATATGCATTAATTTTCATGTGGATATTTTTGTGAGCAAAGCGCAAAGCAATTAATGTGTTTGAACCATATTCTCATTTTATTTCTATTAAAAAAGCTGCAATAATAGCAACCAATACGATTTTTTTCATAAATAATTTGTCAGCCCGAGATGGAATATCAGTGAAAATGAAAGAATAATAATTCATCTTTCAGAAATATGTCTGTAAGTGATTCTATTTTAATGAGTATTTCTTTGACTTTATTTTTTATTTCATCATGGTTAATTGGTTTTTTCTCCATTATTATTAATTCAATCTATCTTTTTTTTGATTCTCTATTTTGACTTATTATTTCTTTGAATATACTCTGAACTTATCTTCATTGATTTTTAAAATTTATTTATAAATTTATTCATCTGACTTTTGGATTTTATTTTTCATGTTTATCGTATATTGATAGCTATTTATCGTGACACAGCGTGCATTGAAGATGGAGAAAAAAAGATGAAAGCAAATTAACTAAATAATGAAGAAATGAATTTATTTTTTAATTAAAAAAGATTTTTGGAGAATTAACAGTTCACTTGAAATGAAGTTTAATTTTTGTTGGATGAAGATGAAGAAAGAGAACATGACGATAGAGTTCAGAAGAATCAGAAGGAAATATATTTTCTGAATGAAATCATAGCAAAGAGAAAAGAAACAGGAGCAAAACCATTTGAAAATTGATTCGCACCAGCTAATTAGCATATTCAAAAGGTGAATGAATAAAAAATCAACTTCTTCGTTGGAAGCACTTCTGTAAATGGCAGAGGAAATGATGTGTTCTTCAGTGGAAGCAGCATAACCCAATCCCAATTTGAGAATTGTGGTTCAACAACTCAAACTAAAAGAGTGTAGAATCAAGGAACTGCTGACAATGAAACTTTCAATGGCTGGCTCCCCCTCATTGCCCAGAACAAAATAGTCTCAAATGGTGGAAGTGATGCTGATGTCTGTGGAAGACCCCAAAAGACCCCATGTGCCGCCATCGAATATGCTCTCAACGGCTTCATTTCCCTCCTCCAAGAAGCATCCCTCACCCCCTTCACCTCAACATTTGTTCCTCTTCAAGCACTCACCTTCAGTGCGATTGATTCCAAAATCACAGGAAATGACACAGATTCCACCAACATCGCCTCCAGTAGTATTCCTCAACCATCTTCTTCTTCTTCTTTTTCTTTTTCATCATCATCTTCTTCTTCTGCTGCTGCTAATGCTTTTTCTCAAAAATCTTTTTCCTTTCCCCTCTCGTCCTTCCATTCATCTCATTCGTCTTCCCATTCTCGCCTATTCCCTTTTCGGTGGTATGTTTTCAACATCAGAGGAATGTGCGAACATTGCTTCATTTTTTTGCTTGAATGAAGTTCAGTCGCACGACTTCAATGCTTTCATCATCATCTCAAACTTCTCCCCATTTATCGAAAGATTGTTCCATTTCACATTCCTCCTCTTCATCGTTTTCTTCCTCATATTAATCATAAGCCACTTTTCCAAATAACACATCCACTAAATTATCTTCCTTATCTCCCTCTTCGTTATCATAATTTTCGTCTTTATTTTCCTCCTCTTTTTCTGCTTCTTCTGCTTCTTCTGCTTCTTCTGCTTCTTCTGCTTCTTCTGCTTCTGCTGCTTCTCCTTCTTCCTCAGTTTCAGCTTCTCCTCCTTCTCCTCCTCCTTTGCTGTCTCCAACACTCAGACCAGACTCATTTCAGCTCTCAAAGAACAAAACAGCAGACTCTCGTATTCATCCTCGTCTGCGCACAGCCAATCTTCCTCGCTCGCCTCTTTCAACACACACTTCATCTGCTCCATCACCATCCATTTCACCTTCTCCTTTCTCTTCTTTATCATCATCTTCTACCTCCTCCTCTTCTTCTTCGTCGTCGTCATCTTCATCATCATCTTCTTCTTCTCTTCCACCTTCTTCTCTTTCTCCCTTGTCCAACTCCACCTCCTTCCAGAAGTTAAGTTCTGCCAAGAAGATCAAGCGCCTCAAGAAGGATTCGAACCTTCGCCTGCTGTCGAGCCGTGTGTTGCGCCATCTTCGCACTCTTCAGAATGAGCAACTGGAGAAAGAGCTACTTCAACAACAGCAGCAGCAAATGAGGATGAACCAGCAGATGAGTCAACAGCAACAGCAGCAGCAGCAGATGAACAGTTTTACTCCAACTGTTAGATTTGAGCTTCCACCTTCTGATGAGTCTGCTTCAAATGAGACATCAAATGAGGGTAATGGGCAGATGGAGGTGGAAGAGGAAAGACAATCTTCTGTTGGGAATGCAACAGCAGATGCAATTGACACAGCAAGTGTGAATGAAAGTGGAAGTGTCAATGACAATAGCAATGGAAGTTTCAATGTGAATGAGAATATGAGTGAGAATGGCAGTTATGCTGCTTCTTTATCTCCTTCTCTGTCTCCCTCTGTTTCTCTTCCTCTTTCCTCTTCCCATTCAACATATCTTCCTCATCTTCCCCACTCATCTCATCCATCTCAACTAACACTGTCTGCTCAAGTTCCTCTTTTATCTCTTAATTCTTCTTCTCCTTCTCTTTCATCCCTTTCCTCCTTTTCTTCTCTCTCTCCTCTCTCTTCTCTCTCCTCTCCTTCTTCAAGCAGCATCCGAACAAGATCTCTTGCTGCCTCTGACAGACGAGCCGGCTTCTGCAAAGAGCACATCCCAGCGCCGTTGGAATACGAAGAGCAGCTGTACTCAATCTTCACTCCGCCTTCGTCGCCTGTGAAGAAAGAAGGAAACATGCTTCTCTCTGCGCATTCAGCTGTTTATTCTGCTTCTGCTTCTGTTTCTTCTTCTCGCCCAATGCTCTCATCTTCATATTCTGTCTCTTTCACTCCTTCCTTCACTCCTTCTGTACCTTCTACCATTTCTCCTTCAACTTCCTTTTTTCCTTCTTCTTCTTCTGTCTCTTCCTCTTCTATTACTCCTGTCTCATCCATCTTGCCTATCTCCCCAATCTCCACTCTCCCTTCTGTCCCTTCTCTTCCTTCTGCTGCCTCTTCTCCTTCTTCTCCTTCTGACTCTGATGCTGACATGCCCCCAAACAACCGCTTCATCCACTCACTCAGCAAATCTCTGTCTGAAATACTGTTAAAGAAATCAGCAGAAATCACAACCATTTCATCTTCTCGCAATCTTCCTCAGCCAACTAAATCTATTTTGCCTTCTTCTTCTTCTTCTTCTTCTTCATTTGTTCTCTCTCACACCTCAAGTCTTCCAACGCCCTCCACTTCGATCTATGCCATTCTCTCTCAGCGCTCAGATGAAGAGCTGCTGTGTCTGATTGAAGCATATCTGGCTGATTCAATGAAGAAGACGAAGAAGCGCATCAAAATGGAATTCAACGAAGAAGAGAGAGAACTGATGGAGTTGAGAAGAAGCAAGAAAGAACGATTGAAGCAGCTGAGGGCAGTGCGAGCAGCAGAGAAAGCAGAAGAAGAGAGGAAGAGGAGGAAGAGCGAGATGAAAGCGAAAGAGGAGAAGGAGGCGTTGCAGGCAGAGGCCGAGCGGATGATGAAGAGCAGCACATATGCTGTGCTTAGACAGAAGGCGCTGATTGCACAAATTGGTAATGACATCCCAAAAGTGCGGAGGATGTTCCCAGCAGCTGCAAAGTGTTTGGAGTGGAACAAAACAAAAGGAATTGAATGGTTGGCTCATGAAAATGTCACTTACAGAGAATTGGCAAATAATCCGGATTTCCCAACGCTGGGCTTTGGAATAATAATATTACCTTCTGAAGCGCGCAAGAATCCATCATTGTAATTATCTTCTTCTTCTTCCACAAAACACTCCACCAATCATACAACCTCTCCTCCTTCCAGCACCAACCCCAACACAATTGACAAGAGTGTTTCTATTCTACTTCGCCGTGCCGAAAGCATCGCCTCCTCCTCTCATTCTGCCTTCGTCTTCCACTCTGTCGACTTTGTTGTGCTCAAAGTGACCCGCCTCTTCTCCTCTCGCGCCTTCGTCCTGGCTGCCTCCCTCGGCTTGTCTGGTGCTGAGCTCACTGCCATCTGGAGGCTGTTTGTGTTGTGTGTGTCTTCTGCGCATTCGCTCGTGCTGCTGCCAAATCAGTCGCTCCACACGCTGTTTATGGGGTGTGTCTACGTCGTCGCTGCCATCTTCGCACAGACAGTGCTGTCTACATTGTTTGAGCAAGAGGTGGATGATGTTGATGAACTGATGGAGAAGGAAGAAGGAGATGATGTGATTATCACAAACAACAAAGACACACCAAGATGGGTGTATCAGCTGTGTGAGGGAGAGAAAGAGAAAGAAGAAAGGAAGGATCTGCTAAAGAAGAGGCAGCAGCAGCGGAAGGAGATGCGGAATTCGCAGCTGCTTTCGAATGGGGTTGTGTTTTCGCAGTGGTGTGAGGCCTTTGTGAGGTATTCGCTTGTTGGGCTGACAACAGACAGGATTCTGCAGCCACGTGCATTTCTGAGCAGTGTCAGTGCAGTGGATCCATCAAAGAGTTCAGTGGCTGAGTTGATGAAGCAGAAGAAGAAGGAAAAGAAGGAGATGGAGAAGAAACAGAAGATGATGACAATGTTGAATCAGAACAATACAATTTTCAGTGGAAATGGAGTGAGTTCATCTGATTCTCTGATGAATAGCAACATCAGTCGTGTCAGCAATGAAGCAGGTTTCAGAGAAAACAACAAAAAAGCGAATAAAAGCACAAAAAAGACAAATCCATCCATTCTGACGCTGTCACAGATCATCTCCACATACTGCAGATGCTTCCCTTCTGTCACAAACACATTGGAATCGAATCGATTCAATCAAAATGCAACTGACAGTTCTGAAAAAGCTAACAAAAGTGCTGTTTCTGTTGGCTCTGCCACTCCTCCTCTGACTCCAACATATTCTCCGCCTTCTTCTCCATCTCTCACTCCTTCAATGTCTTCTTCTTCGTTCTCTCCTTCCTCTTTTCCTTCCTCTCCTTCTTCCTCTTCCTCTTCTTCCTCTTCTTTTGGAATTCCAACAGCATCGCTTGCTTCTTCTCCTCTTCTTCCGTCTGTCACATCATCTTCCACTTCATCTGAACATTCCAATCAAATAAATCACCAACATCATTCATCATCATCATCTTCTTCTTCCTCCTCCTCTTCTTCCTCCTCCTCCTTTTTCCATTTCTCTTCTCTTCCTCTTTTCCTCCAGCCCCGTTTCGTTGCCCATTACATCAACACTCTCTTCATTCCTGAGCTCCATCGTGAATTGGACGGCATATCAGCTGCGTTTGAGGCAGAGCTGAGAGATTTCGAAAAGCAGAGAGCGAATTACGTGGCTGAACAGCAGCGAGTGAAGGACAAAGAGAAGTCAGCTCCAAAAGGCGCACTCAGAAATATGCAGGTCATTCCGAAATCTTTGCGTTCTTCTTCTTCTTCTTCCTCCTCCTCCTCTTCTGCTTCCTCTTCTTCCTCTTCATCATCATCTTCTTCTTCTCATGAGAATTCAACAGCACTTGTGCCTCTTTCACATCCATCGACCAATTATTACTACAGAATGAAGCAGAGGAACATTCCTCACCCTCAGCTGATGCCTCCTCCTGGTTCATCATCTTCTTCTGCTTCTTCTTCAACTTCTTCTGTTTCTTTTCGTTCTCGTTTATCTTCCTCTTCTTTAACTTCTTCTTCTTCTCATTTCTCCTCTCTTTCTTCCACCGCCTCTCGTCTTTTGGGCAAGTCTTCTTTGAATTCTCGTCTTTCCATTGTTCCCTCACACTCCAGGCGCTCCAGCAAGCATCAAGCACATCCTCCACTTAGCCCTCTCACTCGCACACAGACACAGACACAGACACAGACACAGACACAAAAGATGAACATCAACAACTTGCTGAGAAGTGCTAATGATGAGGTGAAAATGGAGAAAGAGAGAGAGAAAGAAAGAGAAAGAGAAAGAGAGAGAGAGAGAGAAGTGGTGGTGGAAGTGGAAGTGGAAGTGGAATGGGAATGGCTCAGTTGAATGAAGCGCCGAGTGTTCTGTCTCAAACAGTGAAGCAGATGAAGAAAGAGATGATTGAGATAAGCAAAGGAGATGTTGTGAAAAGAGAAGAAGACATGATCGGTGAGGACGGAGACAAGGGAAAAATAACACCAACAAATTCAACAGAAATGACATCAGATGCTTCTGCTCCTTCATCAGAAGCATCAACTGTGATGTCATCTTCAATAACTTCTTCTTCTGCTGCTTCTGCTGCTTCAAATACTTCTTTTCCTCCTGCAACTTCATCATCCATTCCATCAAAGCAATTGCCTTCTCCCCGTTCTCCTTCAAAGAGAAGAAAGGGCATTCCATCTTCTTCCTCTTCCTCCTCCTCTCCTTCTCCTTCTCCTTCTCCTTCCTCTTCTCCCTCACCTTCACCCTATCCTTCCTCCACCCCCAGTTCCCCTCTGCCCCCTCATCCCTCATCTCCCCTTCGCCATCAGCTGTCTGCCTCAGACATCGTCGAAGGGAAAAGGCAAGTGCATGCACCGAAGATGTTAGACCTCGACTTCCGAAAGCCACACAGGGGAAAGCCAAAAAGAGGGAAGAAGACGATTGGGAAAGAGAATTCATTGTTTGCAGCGAGAGAGGCGAGGGAAGAAGGAGAAGAGAGAGAGGAGAGGGAAGAAAGAGGAAGAAATGGAATGGATAGCAATGGTGAAGGTGTAAGTGAAGGTGTATCATCAGATAGAGACAAGATGGATGAAAGTGACTCACTTGGATTTCTGAGTGAAGACGGAGAGTCTGCAAAGGAAGGGAAGAAAGAAGAAGAGGAAGAAGAGAATGAGAAGAAGAAAGAAGGAAATGAAAATGTAAATGACAATGAAGATGTTAACAACACAGTGAGTGATTCAAACAAAGTCAGTGAAGAACAACAAACTTTCACAAAAGAGGAAGAAGGAAGCTCAAATTCACTCAATCTTCAGTCTTCTTCTTCTACTTCTGCTTCTTCTGCTTCTTCTTCCACCTCTGCATCGTCAAGTGCTGGCTTTCCAACTGCCTCTTTCCCTATATCAAATGCTCAAGCCAAGAATCCCTCTTCATCATCATCTTCTTCTTCTTATTCTTCTTCTGTTTCACTGCTGAGCATGCCATCAACTGCATTAGGAAGAGCACTCAAACGAAGCGGAGGGAGAAAAGCGCTAGCTGCCTTCAAGCGGACAGTTCGTATGAAGACACACACAGGCTCAAGAATTGCTCCACCCGAGTTCAAATCAGAAGTGCTGGGACTGACAAACAAGATGGGTGGAAGCAGCAATTATAACAGCAATAACAATAATAACAGCAAGAAGAAGAAGCTATTACGTGTGGGGATGTAGCAAGTGCCGCTGAATATTCCACACGGAAGGCCGCCGAAGATGAAGAGGAAGCGGATAATTACTGCGATGGGGTTGAATCAGCAGGGGAAGAAGAGTGAAGGATGTGCAAATGCAAATGCAACAGCGCAGAATACGAGGCGTTTGGAATCAACTGTTGTAACATTGGCGAGCAAGAGGATAGTTTTGAAACAAAGAGAAGGAGAAGGAAAAGGAAAAGGAGAGAGAAAAGGAAAAGGAGAAAGAGAAAGAGAAGGGAAGAATAATTTATGCGTTTAAAGAGCTTCTTCCAGATGAATAGGAGTTTGGAAGACAAAGAGGAGCAAAGCGGAGATAGAAAGCGAGCGTGAAAGGGAAAGGAAAAGCGAAAGGAAAAGCATTCCTATCAAAGACAAGTCCGACGATGAGTTCGTTTGATGTGCTGAGTGAGCTGCTTTCGAGAGAGCTGGAGCTGCTAGGTATGACAGAAGGCAGCATCGCCTTTGACTCTTTTAAGTCTGATATGAGTGAGAAAAGTGGAAGAAGCAGAAGTGACACCGATAAGAATGAATATGGCGAGGAAGTGGATGATGATGATGAGGAGGAGGAGGAGGAAGAAGACGTGGAGTGAGACAGGATTCTCAGTGCAAAGATATTTTTGACAAGTACACGGACCATTCGGCAGACACTGGAAAAGAGCAGATCTGTTTTTGAATATGACACCTCGAACACATGCAATTCGGTAAAAATGAGAGAAAACAGCTGAGTTGAAGCAACATTCAAAGCAGCTGAGATGAAAGAGAGGCAGAATAAGGAGGCACTTACGAAGATGAAGAAGAACATACTGAAGCTGACACATGGAAGTATTATTCCTCTAATCAAGCCAGTCTTCCTTCTGCTGCCTTCAAATCTCGTTCAGGAAGAGGAAATCAAGGCAAAGACGCTCAAAAGAAAGATCTGGCCGAGAGGGAAAGGGAAGAACATGTACTATTTGTTCGAGATGAAGAGAGGAAAGAGTGAGTGAACGGAGCAGGTGCAGCAGACACTGAAGAAGCAGAAGAAGACAGTGAAGATGATGGCAATGACGATAGCGATGATAGTTACGTTAGCGGTGATGAAGACAGTTTGGATATAACACGATCTGCTGAAACATCAAATGCCGATGAAACATAAAAGACAACAGAAAGAGAAGAAGACTTAACTTCACGCCCTGCCCTGCGCTTCACTCCCAAGCAGCGAAAGATGCTTTCATCGGCATCCCAAAATAGCAATCAGAAGAAGTCGCATGTCACTTTCTCACACACCTTAACCATCGTCTGCGGAGAGCTCAGTCCAACCCATCTGCAGTTCACCTTTCCTTCACCCAAGTATGCAAAGGAAAATGGAGAGAAAGAAGAAGACGAGAACTCAATTGGCTCAGAAGGCAGCAGAGAAGCCAGACAGCACCCGCCAGAAGACACAGCAATCACAGCTTGGCGGCTGTTTCTATGTCACGAAGACATCTTGTCTTGTCTGCCATCAGAGCAGCACTCGGCAGAGCAACACAGACACACCTCAGAGCAGCTGCAGCGAATGGGTTTGCAACGGTGTCTTCTTCTTCCTCCTCCTCCTCAGCTGGTCTGTCTAACCAGACAGGTTATGCAAATATCAATGCCAATGGAAGTGATGGTGGAGGAGTGGATGACTTTGGGATTATCATTCTGTTTGGGAGGAAATGCAGACTGAAGACAGGGCTGGAGAAACTGTTTTGTGGTCGATGCAGCAGGTTGGGAAGAATGAAGGCGCTGCTTTGCTCCACTCACTCGGAAACGCGCTGTCTCATCTTTTCAACCAGCTTTGACCACCTCAGCTCCAAAGTTCACAACCATCCTTCTTCGCATGCTGGTGAAACAGGGAAAGTATTGGCAAATGATGCGAACTCGTTTCTGAGCCTGTTGTGTGGAACGAGGCTGTTCAGCTTGGGAGGAGAAGATACTGTGAGAGATGCACAACTGGTGGAGAACATGAGAAAGGAGATGAATGTGTGGAGAGGAGAAGGAAGGACAGCTGTTGAAGGAGGGGACGAGGCAAGAGGCACAGTTGAGCTGTTCTGAGAAGAGAGGGGAATCTTCAGCACTATTCCTGATGTGCAGAACAAGATCAATAGAAAGAATGATGAACATAATTTCTCTTTGAATGCAGTGGAAAGAGAGTCATATGCAATCAATGCGAATATTCTGCTTGACCCGCTTTTGTTTGCTTCGTCTGTCTTTTTCGAAGACCAACAACTTCTGCTGTCTGCCTCAGAAAATACAATTTTAGTTCCTCCTCAAAGAACTACATATGTCCCATCCATCGGAGAAACTCTGCTCGAACTGACAAATCCATCTTTTCAGGTTGTTCCGCTGTGCATTGAGTATCCACAGAAAGGGGAGCAGCATTCGATTCTGCCTTCTTCTCTCGAGTTTTCATGAGCGCTTCTTGTCAACGTGTGTCCTCTCCATCTTTCTCATCCACTCACTTCTATCGTCCGCACTCTGCTTTCAAAGATGCTTTCAGTGTCTTTCACTTCATCTTCCGTGTTCTCCATCCCTTCTTTATTCACCTCCTTCATCACTTCTTTGAAAATTCTCAGTCCACATCATCATCCATCACAACACCTGCCATCATCTCATTCTCCACGCAGCCCCTCGGACCTTCTGCCGCGTTGTCCAATCGCCTGCTGCTTTGTCTGCTGGCCACGCGCACTGCACTCACTGCTGTTGCAACCGCTGCTCACAGGCTGATGGTGAAGAAGGACTTGCTCCCCAAAATATCAGCCATATTCGAGACACACCATGTCCAGAAACCTTCTTCTTCTCCTTCGATGTTCATTTCTGCCTCTCTCATCCAGCGATTGGAGGTTGTTGGCGCTGCATTCGCACAAGCCACACCTTCCGCTTTTGCTTCTGTCCAGCAAACATCTGAGTCTCAGTCAACTTCATTGGCATCGAATATAACAACAGATGCACTGGACCTGAGTGGATCTTCAAATTCTGCTGCTGATGAAGCTAATACAACTTCTGTTGGCATGCGATAAATGCATAAGGAACAGCAAGTGGAAGAAGAGGAGAACTTCCCTATCAGATAAAGAAAGACTAATTCTCAGCAATTCTTCCACATCAGCTTCAGACAAGCGTCACCTCCTCTCAGTTACCTCTCTCTTCTCTTTCGCAATCTCCCTCTCCTTTTCCCTCTTCTCCGTCATTCACATCAAAAAATTCTCCATCCTTAGTTTTCCTCCCTTTTCCTTCGAATCTCTCTCTCCCACTTCAGAGTCGTGAACGGGTATCTTTTACTTTTTCTTTTCTCCCCCATCTGGAGCAATTCCTGAGAATTCTACGATGCGAAGTCTATTTTTTTCAAAATTCTTTCTTTTTTCAAAGGATATTCTTTCATCTTCACCTGCAACTGTCCTCCTTGCTCTGCTTTTGTTACAGCTACCATCTGATTCATCATCGTAGTCATCATCATCATCTTCTTCTTCTTATCGTATTTCTTCATTTTTTACATCTTCATAAGGAAAAACAGCGGAAAAAAAAAGAATAGTATTTATGAAGAAATCATCTTCTTCAAAAAATGAAAAGAAAATTATTTGGTGAATGAAGAGAATGAAGATAAAGAGAAAGATAAATTTATTAAAAACAGAATATTATGAATGGAATTTGGATTTAAAAAAATTGAAGAGATTTTAAAAGAAAAAAGGATAATATGGAAAAGGAGAAAAGTTGGAAGAGAAGACTTCAACGAGCAGTAAAAGAACGCTAAAACGGAGAAATAATCAATTGTTATTTATCTTTATCATTCCGTCTGCTGCTTCTTTTTCATGGGTGTCCTAAAGCACAGCAACAAACATCAGGGAAGGGATTTAAAAGGTGATGCTTCGAAGAGCTTATCCGTGGTTGGGAAACCACTTGGAAGTGCCAGGGAGTGTGCAGTGGACGGGCTGATCTGTTGCAGGTGAACAAGCAGCTGTCGACATACACACAGTTGTTCACCTCTGAGCTGGTCGAAAAAAATGGTGATGAAGAAGGAGTACATCATGCTGAAGAAGCTTATTGACTTTTTTAAACAAAAAGATGAAAATGGCACGCTGAATCATTTAGTTGCCACATTCGTGGTCATGAGATGATCGAGGGAGCAGCTGGAACCATCGTCGAACAGGAGCACAGGCGAGGCTGCACTTTGGGTGAAGAGGTTGGCGTGGCATAGAAAGAGGGAGGGAGCGAGAAGATGAAGAACAGTACAGGTGAGGTGGAGGGAATGGACAGATATGTTGGAAAGGCGAAGGGTGCCTTGGCAAGAACAAACGAGAGGAAAGTTGAGGTCGATATGATGTTCGGGGAAGAATAAGAGGGAGGAGGACACAGCAAGGTATCCGTCGAGGAAGGAGAAGAGGGAAGAGTAAGCAGATGCGAAGGAGGAGGGGAAGGAGAACTGGCAGTTGGTGAGGATACAGGTGTTGAGAAAGGCGACAACAGCAGAGCATCTGAGGAGGAAGACATCCAAATGTATAAAAAAGACGAGGAAGAGGATAGAAGACAGAGAGAGAGAGAGAGAAAGATGAAAAAGAGCAAGTGAAGATTTTCGTTTAATGGAAGCATTTTTTGCGCAAAAAATGAAAATTCACAAATTGTATTGTTCAATTTTTTTAATAGTGATTTTTTTTTTATTATCATCTGTCACTTCTTTTGACGAATAAATCAACAAAAGTTCTTTTGTGCATTATTTGTTTTAAAATCGAAATAAACTGCAAACTGTGAATTTCTTGTGAAATATCTTGCATAACTATCATATTTTTGTTTTTGTATTTTTTCTAATTGTTTGTTTTCAACAAATTTTTTGGATCTTCAACATCCATTTAAAATTTTCTTTTCAATAACATTATTTAACAATTCTTCATTTAAGAAATTGATTTATTGAGTATTGAAACAATCATTATCATGCTTCTCAAACAAGATAACTTATGTTTTATAATGTTTATTGAATTTTCGAGTTTTTTTTTTTTTTTTTTTTTTTTTTTTTTTGAAATTGTTTTTATTTTATGATATTTGTAATAAAATAAATTGGAAACAAATTAAAAACAACAAATAATTAATAATGATAATATTTTAAGCTATATTTTTATCAAAATATTAACAAAAATTTTCTAATAAACCCCACCCTTAATAAAAAATCATAATGATCAAACTTCGTAATTTTTTATGATATCAAAAAAAATCACCCATATCATTAATATCAGGAATTTCTTCATTTTCATCAACTTCATCATCATCAATTTCCAGTTCAAATTCATCTTCAGATTGAAAATTTATTACTTTTTCGATGAATTCTCCGTATGAAAGAAAACCTGATCTTTTCACAATGAACGTTGCAAGCACTCCAGGAATGAACCGCTCTCTCACTCCATATCTTGGAAAAAAAGATCGCAAATGTGCCCACATTCCTTCGATAGTGTTCGTATTGGCTTTTGTAACGGGATCAACGTAATGACGTTTGTGGCAGACGGTTTGGTGTGTGTAACCAATTTCTCCTAAGCAAGTGTATGCTTTCCACTCGTCGCTGATTATTGTTGTTCCTTCTTTGATTCTATTTTTTATTATAGGGATTAATGTCTCTTTTTTTCGATTAGGCACAATGACAACGAATTTTTTTCCTAATTCTTCTTCGCCTTTTCGTTCGACCGCTCCAAATATCCACATCAATTTTTTCTGCTTTCCTAATTCAAAAAATAGTTATATTCACAACAAATAAATTAATATTTATGAAAACAAAATATATATTCGATGTAAAAACCTTTTTTGTATTTCCGTCTCCTCCATGCTGCTTCATCAATTTCCACTATTTTGCCTTCCCCTCCAATTTTTTCATTTCTGTAATTTAAGTAATTTAACGCTGTCGACCTTGCAACACTTGTCCAGTATCCAATCGTCATTTGAGATACATTTAACATCATGCCAATTTGCCAATCTTTGATTTCAAGCCAAAACATCAAAAGAATCATCATCACAGTGGAAATAGGCAATTTTGAAGACTCCAGAGTTGTATTTTTAAAGCAGGAAACACTTTTCTTGCACTTTGGGCACTTCGGGAATCTTGAATGTCCCCTTCCTTTACAGATATATTTGACTTTTTTGCAGTGTTGACAAACTGCAAAAACCTTAGGTAAATATTGTTGTATCCATTTCCAAGATGATTCTTCAGATGAAAATGTTTCATACAGCGCATGACATTCCTTTTTGAAAGGTTTTTTCCAAGACATCTAATTTTTGATCCACAAAAATTTTGTGATCAAACCCATTTTTTATGTGATTTTGAGAAAAAATTATATTTTTTATTTTGTCAAGTGGATGCAAAGCGCAGACAAAGTACAAAATATTATTAAACCTAATAAGCAATAGATTGTGAAAATGATTGAAAGAATCAAAAATATTTGGTATGCTTATTCTATGCTTATGCCAACAAAAGCTCTTTTGTTAATATAACTGTTTATTTTTTCACTTTTTTATTTTGATTATTTAAAACTTGTTTTATTATGATCAGCAAATTTTTTCTTATCATATCAATATATTTTTATGTGAAAAATAAAAAGAATTGAATAATTTTATGCTTTTGTGTTTTTTCCAAAAATAATTGATAAACAATAAAAATAAAAAAATTTGACAACATGAAATTCAACATGTTTCAATTAAAAACATTAATATTTTATTTCAATTTTTATATACGTCATTTGCAAATAATAAATTAATAAAAATAAGAGAAGAATGTACTTTTATTTAAATATGATCAATCACCAGGAATATTTGATATTTGCATTGACTCAGTCAAATCGATTTTTGTCTGGTTAATCGAATATTACTAATTTTTATCGAATTTCCCTCAATCTCACCGAGGGTGAAATTGTGATTTTTATGATCAAAAGTTGTGATCGTTCATTTTTTGTATTGTTCGTATTTAACCTTATTAAAGTTATTATTGTTTAATTTTTTAATATGTTACTATTTAATTTGTGTTTTTATTCTCTATTTATGGTATTTTTTTTGTGTTTTTCAAGTTTGATTCAGGTTTTTGAAAACTTCACATTTTTGTAATTGTGACGTTGTTATCAGCTTTATCTCTTGAAATGATGAAAAAATAGAAAGTATTTTATATAATTAACGTTTGCGTATTATAATAATTATCACTTTTTCATTTTCATAAAATGCTTTCATTTTTCACTTTTTTTCTTGTGCAGATTGTTTTTTACTCTATTGTTTTTTGATGTTTTGATATTTTCGAACAACAAACAACAAATAAAAAGCTATTTATTCATATTATTCTCTTATTTGTTTTTTATAAGGAAATCTGAAAGATGTTTTCAAAAACATATGATTCTTTTTTTGGAATGTTCAATAGCGAAATGGGAATTATCAAAATCACATTTTGTATGTGACATTAATTATTTAATCTTAATTTAAAACGAATTGAATGAAAATAATTCACGAAAAAATCATTAAATTTGTTATTCTTAAAAATTGAAAAAACATCCAATTTAAACAATTATATATTATTTTAATAAAGCATTAAAAGAGAAATAACAAAGTTTTAACTTGAAATATTTTTTGTTCAATTAATGATCAGGAGACCCAGAATGGAAATGATCGGATGTGACTGAGTCACATCCAATTTGACTGCGTCTTAATGGCATTAGATCAATCTTATTGGATGTTGACCGATCTAATGCCACTTGACGCAGTCGAATCAATCAAGTTCTATTTAACCTTAAACGAATTGAGTATGTCAATTCGAATTCATAAAGTCAAAACGTTTTTTGTTTATTTAAACGGCTTAGACTTAATTAATTCGGTTTTATATTTATTTTGGATCACTGTTTTTCTTCTTTTGTTATGGAAACATTTTGATCTGATTTTTGACATGTTTCATGAAACTTAATGTTTAGAACAAATTGACTGAAAAACGTAACTGCGTATGTTTATTTATTAATTATTTTATTGATAACGTGTGGTTTTTTTTCGATCATACATTATTATTATGATCCTAAAATTTTTGCATAAAATGTGTTTCAAGCCTTATCTTGAAACGATCTATATTGTTAGTAAGACTCGGACAATCAGGAGTTTAATCACAAAGATGAAGCGATAGTTTTTTTCAATTCCATATTTCATTTTCTCTTTTTTTTTATAATTTTAAATTACATTGACTCTTTATTGAAAAAAATGATGAACAGCTTTTTTTATTGCATATTTTTTAAAAATCTTTCCTCAATTTAAAAAAGAAAATATTCTTAATATCAAAAAGCTTCTGTTTAATATTTTTGAATAGTGAATTGATGTTATTGAAAAAATTGTTAAGAATATTAAATGATTATTCCTTTTGGCTTAGCAGTGATTGCAAGGGACTTGAATATGTGTTCTTTTTTGATGATCCTGCTTTTTCTGATACATTTGAAGATTTTCTGCATGAAGTTGAGGATGAGGAAGCGGTTTGAGAATATAGAAAATTTAAAGAGTCTGAAGCATTTAGACTTTCATTTTGAGAAAGAGGAATTGATGAAGATAATTGATCAAAACATGAAAATGAAGAGATTTTGGAAGTTGATGAAAAGGAAGATTCAGATGATGAAAATGGTGAAGAAAACGCAGGAAAATGTTGAGAAGATGTTCGAGAAAATAAATTGGTTGACTTCAATTGATTCGGAAAAAACCAAGCCTGAGAATTGTCAGATATCAATCCTTGTTCATCAGAAATGCATCATTCTCGTTCAAGAGAATAAATTTTATTATTATTCCTTTGATCTTGAATTGTTTCAATTTCTTTCTCTCTTCGCTGCTTTGCTTTTTCAGCTCATAATGTTCTGTGATCACTATCAAAATCATATCAAAAAATAATAATATGTCTAAATTTTTTTGAAAAGTTCCTTTTGTTTAATTTTCAAATTGAATACAAATTACATATTTCGATCAAATTTCTATTTCCACACATAAAATTTTGCTGTTATAAAAATAAAATCTTGACAAAGTTATTATTTCCATTTGAGTTATGTTTCGTTCGTTGGAACATAAATTTTATCGAAATATGAAGGTTTTTTTTATTAGAAAATAAAAGGAACTTTACAAAAAATTTGGACACACGGTTAACAGAAAAAGAAAAAAAGTCAATAAAAATTAACAACAATGGAATAAAAGTGAAAGATAAGCTTCCAGTTTCTTCCAAAATTGTAGTTATTGTGGGTGTTAGGGTATTTTCTGGATTGAGTTTATTTGTCATTTTGGCGAAATATCTAGCATTAGCCACCTTCTTTGCATCTGCTTTTTTCAAGTAATCTGAATATCACTCCTCCAAAAACAATGAATTAGCCTCAAAATCCTTGTTTGCGAGTGGATTGTGCAAGATATGAAAGTTTGTTAGGCAGCATACAACGCAAAAAATAGTCTGCAACTTTCACAACATCAAATGTCCAAGGTTTTCTGAAGACGGTGAAGAGTATTTTGAGTCTTCCGAATGATCTTTTCTCGATAACGCGATGAGATGCAAGTTCAGGAGTTCCAACTGGCTTTGCAATAATCGCCCCAAGCTCTGGTTTCGCTCCTATGTTAGCAAAATCAGCTAAAATCTTTGTTCCTCCAAGCTTTTGAACAAATGTGGTGTAATGTTCTTTGAAAATAGTGAAATCGTGAGTTGACCCAGAGTAGATAGAACTTATTGTACTTGCTGTCCCCACCTTGGGGTTAACTCCCACCTCTACTTTGACATTGCAGATGTGGTGTTTTCCTGTATAATATTTTTTTCCAAACTCCAACCTCCCAACAGGTTTGTTTGTTGGAATAACTGTGCAGTCAAGCACAATTCCCACCTCCTTCATTTGTTTTGGACGATCTGGACGAAATGAAAGAAAAAGATTTGCAAGTTGAGGTTTTAAATTTGATGCTGTTGAATGAAGAAGTCGAACAGTTGATGTTTGAGATTCGTGTTTTGATTGAGATATGACGTGAGTTAAAGAAATGGAGCCGTGGTGAAGAAAAACTTACAAAAGAAAAAGTTGTTCATCCAAAGATTCGATTGACTTTGCACTTCCACGATGTGGTTTAGCTGAGGATGAAAGAAGACGAAGAAACAAGTCGAATTCAGAACGAATAAACCCAGTCAATCTGAAAAACACAGTTGACTTATCCAAAAATTTCGAACAAGCTATTTCGATGATTGTTGTGTTTTTTTATTCTTTTGTTGCATGAATATGTGTCGGAATGACATTCCTTTTTTCTACACATTTCAGAACATCCATAAAAGTGTTTTGATGCATTATTTCACTCTTTTCAAAACGTCAAAAACAATGCAACACTTTATTCATCTTTTTCAAATGATCAAATATTAACCCATGATTTGATATCATTGTTTTGACATTGAAAAAACTGTTTTTGATTTATTTTGTTGGATTAATGTTTGTTAAAATGGGATTGAATATATATAATGCAAAATGATTTATAAAATTTGTTAAATTCTCGTTAATGAATCACAAATCCTGGACATTTCATAAATCCTTTAAAATGCAAAATTTTCAGCTTTTATTTAACTTTTAGCTCATCCATTTATTTCAAATCTGATAAAAGGAGCGTTTGAAGTTACAATAATTTGTTTTATAATTAAAAAATGAACACAAAACCCGTTCACTTCACATGTTGTATTAAAAATGAAATATGAAGAAAAATTGTTTTTGTGAACACAATAGTTTTCAAATAGCAATTTTATTAACTTCAAACGTTCACATTATATAATTTGAAACAAATGAATGATCAAGAAATTTATTAAAAGCTGAAATTTATTCACTGTTCCAGATTTATGACATGCAAATCGGGGAGGAAACCCGTGTCATGAATATTAAAATTGGTTTTTTTTCATATTTCCATTTTTTGTGTTTTTATTTTATTTCATGAAAAAAAAAAAGAAAAACAGTTAACATTTCTGATAATAAACTTTTATGAAAAAGCAAATAATTCCAAAAAAAGCTGCAGGTACATGGTATTTTTAATAAATTGTTTTTAGAAAAAATCATATAAATCATCAGAAGAGTAATAAACAGCTTTAAATGAAGATCCGATAGGTGCAGATTTGGATTCAACCCCAGATAACGCCCATTCTGGAGGATTATCAGGAAGATTTGATAAAATCTTCTCTGGGTTAAATGGCCATAACCCTGTGCTTTTCCAAGAAGATTTTATAGTTTCTGGATACGAAGCGGCTGCAAGTCCGTTTCTCAGGATTTCACTAAAAAATTTCTCTTTTTGAAGATGCTGTGGTTGTTGTTTCGCTTTCTTTGGCTTTTCCAAACACCCTTTTCACACTTGTGCAGATGTATTGATCATTAGGCTGCAAAATGTGTGAAGTGTTCGATGGAAGTTTCACAAGATCAATTAAATTATTCTAACACAATTGAAGAATTTCCGGCAGAAAATTTCCCACTCCACAGTCAATAATGAGCACTGCATTCTTTTCTTTCTTTCCCACTGCAATTCTATTATTATTAATCTCTGTTATTACACACTTCTTGAATAAGTCCAATAAAATAGTTGAAGTTTCATAACACGATGAAGAAGGAATGAACACTTCGTGTGAAGTTGTTACGAGCTTGTTTTTTTCTGGAAGTTTCACAAAATGCATTAATATGGGTGTCAAATATCTACACCCGTCTGCACTTGTCATGAAGATAATTGAAGTGGAAGTTAACAAGGGAACATCAAAAACAACAGTTGAAGGCGTTGAGGATTAAAAAGCAACAATTTCATGTTGTTGTTTGGATGAAAAAGTGGAAGTTTCATCAAAGTTTAATAATAGCTGGGGAATTGGATTCATACTTTGGAATAATTTTTTCACTTTGTCAAAGAAAGTGCCGATTGAATATTTCAAAGTGTGGGCTGCTCTCCCTCAAAACAAAAATAATAGGTTTTGCAAGACTAATTTCAATGTGCCTTTTCAAAAATCGTTTCACTCAATGTCTGTCTACAGTTTTTGCTTCATCTCCTTTTTTTCTTTTTGTTTTCAACAAATCATTTTCCTGAATAATAAAAAACAATTAGAACAAATAATAATAAGCGAAATACAAACCATTTGTGTTATTTTATTTATGAAAGAAATGTTCCACTCTCTGCATCATGAATTATCACTGTGGTTAAATACTGTTTGTCTGAATTGTCTTTGAAAGTTGATCTTCCACATTTTCCAGGTTTATTCCTTTTTTTATCTGCAGCAAGATCTCTTTTCATAAATAAATTAGAAAGAAACTGATTTCTGACTATTTCTATTGTTTTAATATTTGAAATGTTGAAAAAGAAATTTCTTTCATATGGGGAAAAAATAAGAACTTTCAAGCTTTTTTTGCACAAAGAACAAAAAATTGTTTCACACATTATTATATTTCCTTTTCTCAATTTTCAAAATTTATAGAATTCTCATATTTTCAAACAGGCATCATTGATGTCACAATACAATGTTTTGTGACATCACAAATATTACTAAAATCGATAAAGAATTTGCTTGTTTTTTTTTTTTTTTGTTCTCAATAAGTCAAAAAAAGTTCATAATTTTTTATTGAAAAAGCTTTAAGTTACATATTTCCCTTAATGTGTTCAATTTCTTTCTTTTCAATTTCATCAGTTGCAAAGAGTTCTGATACTGTATTAATTGTTTTTTTCAGCACTTGAAAATTTATAATAATTGCTGTGCCATGTGGTTGCATCAAGCATAAGTTGTATATATAACAAAATAATAAAAAAAGAAGTTAATTTCAATTTGATCTTAGCAAAATGAATAATCAAAATCACAAAAAAAATTTATAAAATAAATTTCATTTGATCGAGAAATTATGGACTGAAATAATTGTTGGTGTTCAAATGCATGAAAAACTAAAAAAATTTCAATCTCTTTTTTTATTATCCGAAAAATCATGTTAATTGCTGAGAATTTGCAATAACTGAAATTCTATTGATATATATAATAATTATTAAAAAGTTTTTGTTTTTTTGCGAATAAAATGTTTCTTTTCTTTTCTTTTTATTTTATTACACTTTTCTTTTTTTCTTTTTTTCTCTTTCTTTCATTTTTTTCTTTTTTCATTTCATTTCATTTCTTTTTTTTTGACTTTGAAAATTGTGTTGTCATTTTGTGATAATATGAATACCACAAATTTATTTTTGTTTTTTCTTAAAACACTTCCTTAGTTATGTTTTTTGTTTCTGAATCTCTTTTCTCGAAAAGAGAGAAAACTGAAATACTCAATCAAACTCATTTCAAGATCATTCATCTAAAAGCAAGCAGAAATATAAAGATGTGTTAATGAACAAGATATCATATTATCACTGTATCGATTTTGGGTTCAAAATTATTCGACAATCATATTTGCAACAAAAATCAATCAAAATTAATTTTTTTTTTCATTGAAAAAACTTCATATTTTGGATTCTATGATATGTCGAAATTTTTTTGGAAAATTTCCTTTTGTTTAATTTTCAGGTGAATATGAAAATAGTGTGTTATTATCAAAACCTATTCTTACTCACAAAAATACACCGATTCGAAAGCAAATGAGTGTAAGGGTACGATGTGGGAGTTTTGAAAACTCCTTAAAACATATTTATTTGTTATTAATATGATCACAAATCATCATTATTCATATTTATTATCATCGGATATGTGTGTGGACAAAATATAAAAAATGAAAAAAAAAATAAAAGAAATCTCAATTATTGTTCATTATCTGAAGTTTTTTTTCTGTCTCGAGCCCTGACGATTTTTCCTCAGTTTCTTCATCTCCCAAAATATCTCCAATTTGAGGTATTTCGAAATTTTCATCTTCGACTTCATCTTCCGCAAGATCTTCCTGGCTTTTCAACCGCTTTATGCTTGACGATAGTAGGTGAAATATCAAGAAAATTAAAATTCAAAGTAGTTTTAAGAAGAAATATAGCTCAATGATTTGCAATCAATGATTTTCTCACTGCACACTTAGTGAATGATTTACACAATGTTCCGAACAAGCCATCTATTGTATTGGTACATGCAACTGTAACATAATCAACAAAATTTTTTTATGGATAACAGTTTCATGATTGTTATCGTATTGATCCAAAGTGGAGTTTGCTTTCCACTCGTCATTCATAATTGTTGTACCACTTCGAATTGTTTCCAAAATGATATGAAGAAGAGTCTCCCTCTTCCTGTTTGGCATAACATTCACAAAACGAGGACCAGCTCCCCCTCCCTCAAACCTCTCAACTCCACCAAATATCCAAATTCGTGTTTATTTTCTTCCACTCTTGTATTTTCTTCTCCTCCACACAGCTTCATCAATATAAACCGCTTTCCCTATTCCTCCTTTTGGTTTTTGATGAAAATACCAAATTTCCATGAAGGAAACTCTGACGATGCTGCACCAAAATCCAACAGTTTTCCTATCCACTCCCAGCATTTTCGAAACGAACTTTATATTTGCACTTTCCCAATACCACAAAATGATTCTAAAGATCTTCCATAATCCTAATTTATTCCCAGAGAAAACTGTTTCATCATAAACATATTTGTTTCTATTGCATTTTGAACAGTACCAATATCTGCAAAACTTTTCGCCTTTAAGAAAAATCATTTTTCATCTGCCACGGACGCAAATTTTCGCTTCGTTTTTCGAAATATTCTCGTAAAACCACCGCCACGCTCCGTCTTCGTCAGTGAAAACATTATCCAGCTGAAGAGGTTAAATTATCTGAAGATCCAGCGTTGCCATTTCAATATACAGTCTGTCCCAAAAAAATGTTGATCTGTCCTTTTTTAATGTTGAGCATCACGCAATAAATAAAAAATAAATTTCCCACATTCGCCTTTCGTCATAATTAACATTTTATTAGCAAGGGGTTAAACACTGTTTCAAGTACATGAACAAGATTTTTGTGCTTTTATGTGTTTTTCTTTGAACAAATCAGTGGATGAATGATTGCAATCAATTATTTATTCAGCTTTAAAACTTTTGTTGTTTTTTAAGCTATATTGTGTATCAATAACCAACTCACTTGTTTTTGAGTAATGTTTTGATTCATTTGAATGAAAATTTCAATCTTACAAAATGTTAATTCAGGTAAACCTTTTGAATATATTATTCACTAATAATGAATAAAGCATTCAGAAATCTCATGAAAAATTGATAGCTGTGCAATTATTTTTATTACTGAATGATAATTTGAATCTTTGTTTTTTTCAAACAATTTTCAAAACTATTAATTATTCTTTTTTTAAATGAACAGTTCATTATTTTTATTCTTTTTGATTGATAGCCTTTAATGACATAACGATCTGTGAATGTTTAAGTATTTTTCACTTCCTTTTGGAAAAAAAAAGATTATAAAGAACCAACAAGCCAATTTACTTTGTTATTGGCAAAGATCGTTGATTAAAATAAAAGAAATGAAAACAAAATGATGTGAGATTAAAGAACAATAAATATAAACTCAAATTAAATTATTCTATCAGACATAAATGAAGCATGAATAAATAAGTGCAACGTTAAGATCATAGGTCTTTCTTTTCCAAAACCAGTGGCCATATTTCATTCTCAACATTAGCAATTGTTCTTCGCACTTCTCTTGCTGTAATATCTTTGAAGGTGTCAACAAGCACGGCAATAAAATGGTTTTCTCCTTTCCAGATGCAAGAGCTTTCTTCAGCTCTTTTTTTCCAATAACCAAAAACGTTTTCTATTGGATTTAGAATAGGTGAATATGCGGCATTGTATAGTACATGATGACCGGCTTCCATAATTATTGCGTCTGTGTTAAGATGATGAATTGAAGCGTTGTCCATCACAATAACCGATGATCCATGGACTTTTATTGAAAGCAAAAATCTTTTGATGTATGCCTCAAAGACTTCATGATTAATTGATCCTCTAATAACTTCGGAATATCCCATTCCTGATTGAGAGATGGATGTGATGGCAGTAAGTGACTGATGAACTGGTGGAGGAGGAATGAGAACCTTCTCTCCAACTGGGGACCATCCGTATTTTCTGACGCATTCCACATTCCAAGATGTTTCATCTATATAAAATATCATTGCACCATCCATTTGATATTCGTTGAGTTTTTCGATGAATTTAATACGGAGAATTTTGTTTTCTTCTGAATTAGCTGCGGATTCTCTCTTTGTTATCCTTTTGAAGGAAAAAATAGGATATTTTTGGGTATCTTTATTTTTTTCTGTAAGAATACGGTATATTGTTGATTTCCCAATCGGGCTTCCATGATTTGATAATTCAGAAGCAATTTTCCTCACTGTATTCAAAGGATTCTGCTTCATTTTTTCCCGAACAATTGATTGATATTGTTCGTTTTCGACCTTTTTCTTTCTCCCTTTTTGATGTAATGGAAGTGTAATGTTTATTCCCGCCTTTAATTTCGATAAGTACCTAGCTGCAGTAATTGTTGTTAATGTGCACTCATTCGCGTACCATGTTTCGCTCTTCTCCTGACCATGGATTTGAAAAAGATTAGATAATTTCCTTCTTTTCGCATCAGTTGCATTAATATAAGGATTTTTTATTTTTTGATTCTCATGAACTCCAACATTTCTAAGATCTTCTATTTTCTTTCTTCTTTCTTCCTCTGCTCTCATTGCTGCTCTCATTTTTATAGTTTGATGAATTCGTTCTTCCAAAGGATGAACAGCAGGTAAAGAAACTGCACTAACTTTGAATTCTGAAATTGTTGGAACTGATCCTATTATTTTCTTTTTCTTTTCAACTGTTCTAGCATCCAATAATTGAATATTTTCCATATTGTGAAAATGTTAATTATGACGAAAGGCGAATGTGGGAAATTAAATTTTTATTTATTGCGGGATGCTCAACATTAAAAAAAGGACAGATCAACATTTTTTTGGGACAGACTGTATCAATTTTTTCACAACCCATAACAACTTGAAATTGACATTTTTCAAAAAAGTTTGAAAAATTACAATTATGGATTTCCGATGATTATAAACATGTATTTTGATGATTAATAATCAAATTAATTACAAACAAATAAGTTTTAAGAAGTTTTGATAACTCCCATATTGTTCCAATATGCCAGCACATGCTTGACAATGTTATTATAAACATTCTTGTGTAATTTTGTCAGTTGGAATGAATGCATGAAAAAAATATTCCAATATTATTTTTATCTGAAAATTCATCAATTAGTATTTTTTGGTAATTTTTAAGAAATGTGGACAGAATTGATCTGACCCAGTATTATTCTATTTATAGGGTTTCAATTCAATAATTATTTCTGTATTAATTGTTTGGTTTAGGTTGTAGGGTTAGCGAAAAGGTTATTGGGCTTAGTGTTTTATTCTCGTTCTTCTTTCTAGGGTTTGCGCTTGAAAAAACGGGTTCATTTTGTGATCAATTTTTAGGGTTGGGATTTTGTTATAAATATTTGTGTAACAAAAGAAGAAGAAATAGTGAGGAAGGAAACCCGGGCTAGCGAGGAAACACCCGGGCCATTTTTTGTTATAAAATATAAATGACGTTTTTGATCAAAATGATAAATACAAAACCCTCCTTTACGCACGTCAACGCAACGAGTGATATTCGATCACTGGGAGATCCACACGCAAAAGCCTTGTACGTTCACGATATTCTTGAGTATTCTGAAAGACAAATTAATGAAAGCGGCTTGTCAAAGAGATCTTCACAGCAGCGAGCGATCAAAGCAAGGGACAATGGCAAAAGCATTGGGAAATGTAGAAGGCGCACATTATTTAACGAGGCTGAGGAGTTAGAAATGAAACAGTTGTTTCTTGACGAAATAAAAATTGGTAAATATCCAACAAAAAAATTGATAACTCAAACGGTTTGTAATGGATGTGTTTATATATCATTCTTTAATTTTTTTCTATTCACAGGTAAATGAAATGTTGCAAAAGAAAAGGAAGGAAGAGGAAGAACGCAAATCAGTTGACAAGCACTGGACGTAATGGTTTTTAAAAAAACATCCAGAAATTGTGTTTGCAAAGCCAAAGGCTCTTCCAATCGGAAGGGCCGCTCATTCTTGCCGAAAGGTTTTAATACCTTTTTTCGATTTATACGAATCGTATCTTAACGAGGAAAAACCGATTCCTCAATTGTTATTTAATATCGATGACCTCAACCTTTTTTCATAAAAGAAAAAATGATCTAGTCGCTTCATCTTCATCCTCGAATTCAGTTATAACTTTGGAAACATCTCTTCCATTTGCAACTTCAATCGTCTTCGTGTGCAGCGCAGATGGCTACAGATATTTGACTCCAATCGAAATTTTATAAAAAACTTTTCAAACTGAGTGCAAGTCGGCCACAACCTCACAAGTATTCTTCCCATCGACAACTGGACATGTCACATCATCATTGTTTTTTGAATTATTCAGAATCTGCTTTCTTCCAGAAATTATCAAAAAAAGGATTGCCATTGGGGAGAAATACAGGCATGCAGCGTTGATTATGGACGGCGATGTTGGACATTTCACTGAAGAAATGAAAAGACTCGGAAAAAATAATTTTGTTGATCTGATTAAACTGCCATCTCACACATCGCATATCATTCAACAAAATGATTAGTTTATTTTCGCCAACATGAAAAGAGTGTTTGCTAGAGTAACAGAAAGTGGACAAAGACAGCTTCACAGAAAAGAGAAGTTATCACAACAATGCTTCGAGATGTGTTGGAAGCGGCATGCTATCCCAGCACAATCATCTCATCGTGGAAAGTTATTTGGCTTTGGCCTTTAGATAAATCAGTTGTTCTCAAGCTTTAAAAGGATAATCCACCATCTTGGACCTAGAATTCTGTGGATCCAACAAAAGCACCTGAAGGAAGAAATTTCGGAGAGATTTCAAAAGCTTCTGATTCTGATTCTTCTCTTTTTGCTTAATGTTATCTTTTATGTTTTGTAATTGACTTTTAAATTATTTCATTCATTTTCTGTTGATAATTATTCAAAACTTTCGAAATTAATAATTACAAACAGTTTTCGATATGTTTTATCCATTTTTTGATTTTGAATAAACAAGGAAGTCTTTTTTTTTTTTGATTAATCATTAACAAATATTCTAAATTTTTATTCTGATCGATGGCCCAAGTTTCCTCCCTCACAAGAACTTATACGAATTTATTTTGTTATATCGTATTCACATTAACTTTTTTGTATGAGTTTGATATCATTCCAAAAAGATCGACTAAGTTTCAATGTGATTTAATCGCATCCATTGTTTTTTATCATGGGTGCTTTTTGATCACAAAAATATTTACAAATAAAGGGTGTGTTTGTTGTTATCATTTTTTGACTGTTTCGATCAATGTCTGAATCTTCACTTTTGAGTGTTTTGGAGAGAGTTGAAGAAAGAAATAAAATGCCTGCTTCTCATGCTGTCAAAGAAACAAAAAAAAACCACTTCAATCATCGAAAGAGCTTTGATTATTTTGGACAACACACCAACTGCTTTTTTTCGCTGAACTGGCTTCGCCCGTATTGAGTTCGATTTGTTTCTCCAACTTCTTCAAAAAGAAATATCTCCTCATCGAGGAAAAGAAAAGGCAATCAACAATTTTTCTGATCAACTTTTTCTATTTCTCACTTTTCCTAATCACTGATCCACTACACTCACATTTATGCTTTCTTCTTATTTTTATGACACTCAAAATGCAACAATTCGCCTTCTTCACAGAATTGCTGCAGACATCAGAGTGCTCTTGACTGATTTATTTCTCACTTTTCGCCCAGATCGTCTTGAAAGAATGAAGGAGGTGGGTCTTGTTTTGGATTGTGCAGTAATTCCAACAAATCGACCAGGTGGGAGGTTGGAATATGGAAAGAAATTTTATAGTGGAAAGCATCATATTTACTGTGTGAAGGTGGAAGTTGGTGTTAATCCTCGAATTGGTACTGCTTGTACCATCAGTTCAGTTCAAACTGGGTCAACACACGATTTTGTCCTTTTTAAAAAAAATTGACGTCAATTTGAGGGTCAATTGGGAGGAGCAAAGATACTTGCTGACTCAGCATACATTGGAGCAAGTCCAGAATTGTGTGCAATTATCTCAAAACCTATCGGAACACCAGAATTGGCATCCAAAAGAGTAATTGTCAAGTGAATTTTTGGGAGGTTGAAGACTCTTTTTGCAGTTTTCAGGCGTCCATGGCCATTTGAAGTGGAAAGAGTGGAGGAGTATTTTACAATTGCATGCTGTTTGACGAATTTTCACATCCTGAAAAACCCACTGACTGCAGTCGACTCAGATGCAAATTCTCGATTCATTGGATATCTGATGCAGTCGCATGAGAAGAAAGTGGAAGCAAAGCGAATCGCTAATGAACGCTATCGAGTCAATATGAAGAAAAGATTGAATCCCGAAGCTCCCACACCATCATCAATCACAACTCTGTTTTATTCGGAAGATAGTTAGACTTTTTAATTTTTACCCATATTAATGTTTTTAATGTCTATTTTTCTTGTTTTTATATTAACATTACCATAACTATGTTTTTTAGGCGATTCTCATGACTCACAGTCAGAAAATGAAGAAGAAAAGGAAGAAAAAGAGGAAAAAGAGGAAAAGGATAAGAAAAGGAAAATTTCTGTTGAAGAAAAAGAAAGAAGTGATTGAATAAAAATAAATGAGAGAGACAAAAATGGAATAAGAAACAGAAAGTGGTGATTGTTTACAAGATTGACACATCTCAAATTAATGAAGATCTCTTCGCCTGCAGCAACATTCATCAACAACATTATTTCCTTCTGCTTCTTTTTCCAATTCCACAATGAAAGAATAAAGAGTTAGCAAAACACATTTGCTGAGCTTGCTGAGATAATAACATTTTGTTTTTTAATAGTTTTTTATTTTTCAATTCACTTAACTTTCATTTTTTTTTTTAAATAGAATATCATTTAATAATTGACAAGTTTTTAAAATTAATTTATATAAAACATAATTAAAAAAACAAGAAATTTTCATTGAATAACTTTATTTTATTGTTGATTCTTAAAACAAAAAATAAAAATATGAAATGAGTGAATCTGTAAAAAAAAGAATTATTCAATCATTTAGAACTTTTATTAATATACAAAACATATAAAAAATATAGTTAAAAATGGTTAAAAGTTATTTATTCTAGTTAAAACTGCATTAAAACAAGATTCAAATGCACTGTTCAAAAATAAAACAAAAATCAAAAAACTTATCAAAAAAAGTTTTAATTACATATAATAGACATACCAACAAAATGTTAAAACCTTACTCAATTTAATGGGGAAGTTATTTAAGAAACGATAAAAGTTAAGGTCACGAGTCACAAAACAAAAAGAATTTGAATGTTCGAAAGTTACCAAAAAAAAAGGTTGAAAAAAAATAACTATATAAAGTGATTAACATTCAAAAAGCGAAGTGTAACAAGTCGTTCAATCAATTCAGTGCGGCAGGGAAAATTCGAACAAGATCTATTAAAAGTTGAGCACTCTAACCTATCCGCACCAGCGACGATCAAACAAACTTGTAAGTTTGTGAGTGGAAGGTTGGAACCCGGAAGTGTACCATTTTTTGCTATTTTTTCAATAAAAATTTTTGCCAACCTTTCTTATATCGTACCGTCTTCAAAAAAAAATATAGACAAATAAAACGTTCACTAAATAAATTATTGTTTCTTTCATTTGAAAAATGTTTGAATATTATTGTCTTCAAAAAAAGAAAGAAAAGAAAACAATTAAAAAGCAGAACTTTAAATGAAAAAATTGGAATATTTTGTGGACTGATACATATAAATACTAAATTCATTCAAAATATCTTGATTTGACTTGTGAAAAGAGTTTGTTTCTGGAACATCAATCAACGAAGAAGATAGTTATTTTTACAGCAAAGGATTAAAAAAGAAATCTTGATGAACTTGTTCACAAAATCTTGCAGAAATGAGGAATGAAGAAGAAGTTGAATCAAAAACAGAAGAACATATCACTTAAAGCACATCGTTATCTTGAGGCACTATTTCTTTATGTTAGTGTGTCACAAATCCTGGAAAGGGAGCTTTTTTTCTCAAATGGCTAAATAATTTTGAAAAGATCTTTTTGTTAAAAGTCATATTAAATGAAAATTTCATATTTTCATCAAATTTCTTTTTTCACTCACGAAATTTCTCTTAAATGGAAATAAAACCTTAACAATGCAATTATTAATATTTCAGTGAAATTTGTTGAGTGGGAACAGAAATTAGATGAAATTATGAAATTTTTATAATATTTAAAAATTTAACAAAAAAAATATTTTCAAAAAAAATTTAGCCAAATAATGTTTTTTTTTATCGAAAAAATGTGAAATGGGTATTTTTTTTTTTTGAAAAGTCACAAAATATTAATTCACCTGAAATTCCCTTCACTAATGATCAAAAAAGTTGATCATTACGTTACTATCATTTATTGCTGTGAAATATTCTATTGAGTTTTGTCACCCTTTTCCCAAATATATCGTATCAATTTCATTTTTTACATATAAAAGTTAAAGAAAAATATTGTATTTGATATTAAAAATAATCTTTTTGGGGAAAAATATATGTCACTTCAGACAATTTCATGGAAATATAATGCACTTTTTTTAGACTTTCAGCGATCAAAAAATAATGGAAAAAAAAAAAATTTATTTATTGAAATACGTGTGAGGAAACAAATCATTGTGTCGTGATATCAATAATACCTGTTAATGGATATGAGAATCAGATTTATTTTGAAATCTGAGAAAGTTGAGAAAAGTTATGAGTGAAACAAATTTATTGGGCTTAACGCAAAAAAGGCTTGAGAGTCCGTATTTTCCCTCATATTTCAAATGCTTTCTTTCTTTTTTGCAAACTTCTTTGTTGTGTTACAAAAAGAAAAAACCTTCTTATCTTGGTATTCTTTTTTTTTTGAAATTTAAGATTGTGAAAAATTCAACATTTCAATACTTATTATTATTGAACAACTTTCAAAATGAACAACATACGGAACATAAAAAGAAATATTGATTAAAAAACAAAAAGTTTCATCCATTTTTCCCAGAAATGCTCTTTTATTAACAATTCAAAATAGCACTTTTATCTCTTTCAGGAGACGCAATCATCTTTCATATACTTCATTGTTTTGGCTTATTCATCAGTTTTTTTTCAAAATATTTCTTCTCGTTTCGATTTATCATCAAAGAAATGCAGCTCCTTCTTGTTCCATAACTCTTAAATAATCGGCTTTTTGAACTTATCTACCACTTTTTCGAATGAAGATATTGTCTTTGCACCAGAGAAGGAGCTTCCAACATGTTCAATGACTTTTCTCAAACAATATCCATTTTGTTTCCTCTGTGAAGCAGTTGTCTCTTCTCTGCGTCTTTATTATCTTTTTCAAGAACAGCACGCTGATTCACTTAATCATTCCGGAGGCAGAGAAGCGAAGAGAAGAAATCTTCAGAGAATGATAAGCCATCATCAGCACTTGTGATTAACTTTTTGGATGCGTTGGCGGTAGCTTCGTCAAACTTGAAGGATTAAGTGATGGACGATATGGAGAGGCGATTGTGGATTGTTGTGACAGAGGCGGCTGGGGAAAATGAGCTGCACGTTCCACAGTCGCTGCTGCAACTGTGGGGACATATTGAGGAGCTGTGAGCATTGCAGTGTGGGAGTGTTTTGTGTGTGCCTAAGATGTGGAACTTTTAGAGATGTTTTCAGTTCCGCTGGTTGTGCCGCTTCCGTCGCATGCAGCATCAGTGAGAAAGAAGTCGGGGAGCAAGCGTATCTTTTCGGTGATAGATGTGAATGCTTTCCCGTCGATCGACGATCTGTTTGACCCTTCACTGCAGATATTGTGATCGCCGCAGTTAAAATACTTGGTGAAGTTGAAAGATGAAGTAATGGGGTGAAGTGTTGCAGCGTGTGATATGGGAGAGATTGTGGAGAAGAAGGCTGTAGATGGAGGGTTGAGGATGGAGGATGTGGTTGCGTTGCCTGAGGAGATTGCACTGGCTGTGCTGGTGGAGCGCGAAGAGACAGAGGAAGGAGAAAGGAAAAGAAGATAGAGGGAGAGAGGGAGTTGAAAAAAATGAGGCGATAGAAGGCTATCCTACAGAAACAAGGGAGTTCGTCAAAATCAAACCAAAAAGAATCAGAAGAAGCTGGAAGAAGCAACTGCTAAGTTGGAAGTATAGATTTTCCTGAAGTGATAACAGACACATAAGTTGAATGTTTCACTCAAATAGCGTTTCCGACAAACAATATTGATTTATATTGAGGAAATGAAAGTCTTGCAGTGGAATCCTAAATGTGCTTGAGGAAAACAAAAAGGAAAATTGAGTTGGATGTGAAGAGAGTTGTGCATCTGTTGGAAAACCAGTTAATTGCTTTGAAACAAATTGGGAACATGGCAAAGCCATATTAAAATCACGGAGGAAAGATGTTTTGATTGATTTGAGATTTTTAGATGAAGAAGATGAAGAAAAAATATGATTATAAAGAAGATTTTGATAATCATGATGACAGGAGACGCTGAAGAAGTTCATTTAAAAAAATCAGGAGAATGCAATTTAAAAAACGATCATTCAGAACGCTCAAACTTGTTCCATCTCCGCTTCAGGACAGCTCCACTGACAGGTCAGCTTCAACAGATCAGTTCGTCTCTGCCATCCTCTTACACGACCAACCGAAGAATTTGTCGCTCCGTGGAAAACAAAACCAGCACATCCCTTCTCTCTGCATATTTTCTTCATTCATATCCAAAGGCAAAACAAAACAGCTTCCGCGAAGCATTTTTCTCACTGCAGTGCGCAGCTCATCATACGCTTTATTACAATTTTCAGTGCTCTATTCCATGATGAAAGCAGTATCTGGATGCATTCCATCTGTGCAATCAATATTCAGGTGTTTGACTGCCAAGGAAATTTTTGGCCTCTTCTTCTCTTCTGAACTCGGATGCTTCTGTTGTTTTGCTGAAGCAGTTGCTGGAAAATACACAGAGAAACCTGATGGATCTTCTGTTCTCTCCGTTTTTCTGGTCTGGTAAACTGATCCCAGTCTCAAAAGTGGAGAAGAGGTTCAATCCATAGCAGGCTCCCAGGCTGGAGAATCAGTTTCCCTTCAATGTGATAACCGCACATGTTGTCTTTCTTCACAGATATTCTTTTTGACTCTCCGATGGCGACAAACAGCGAAGCAATTGATCTCTTCAGCGTTTATATTTGGCAGCCTATAAGCTCCTGCTCAATCAGAAGTGTACTCATCATCATAAACTTCATCACGTTTGCATAAATAGAAATCATTTTTTCCCTCATAAGCTCCTGTTTCATTGCTCACATAAATATAAGTGGGCTGCAATTGGAGAATGAAAAAAATTTTTCGTTCTGTGCGTTGCAAATTTCAGTTCAATTATAAATAAGAATTATCAACAGAAAAATAAGTTTTCAATAAGAACTGTTTCATGAAAACCATGAACATTCTTGAACTCAGTGATTCCAACATGAACAAATAAAAGATAAAACATATTCTTTGTTTATAAGCTATTTGAACTTTTATCACGAAACAGAATATGTAATTTTTTGATTCAAAATGCTTTTTCTCATTAAGAAGTTTGCAATGAACCAACAAACACTGTGGTGAAAGACAGTTTTTTTTAATTTGAATAATGAAAACTTTTCGAGAAAAAACTTTCTTCCATGTGTCAAATTTTTGATCTGATGTCATTTTTCAAAAAAAAAACTTCATTTTTAAAACAGCAGAAATTTTTAAATAATCATCAAACCATTATTAATATTTTTTTTCTACAAAAATGTCTTTTTCAAAACCTCAATCAACTCTTAATTCACGATCAAAAATTCTTTGGAAAGAAATTGAACGCATCGGGGGAGATGACGTTGATTCATTGCTCGTCTATCTCTTTTACAACTTCAGGCAATCATCTTTTGTTATTTACGATTTGCTGAAGTTTATGAATTGTTTGGTTTTTTATTTTTTTGTATTGTGTTTAGAATATTATTTTTTCTCTCGATTTTTTTTTCATTAATATTTGTTAATTATTTATTTTTTTGAAACAGAATATCACACAAAGCTGCTGGAAGACCTGTCTGTGGCTTCCAACAACGCTCAGTTGCACACTCAGACAACAATGCTGCAGGCGCTGTCCCGCAACTCATCATTATCCGATTTACATGACTATGGATATGATGTCACAGAAGGAAAATTTAGTTACGAGAAACAAACACTGAAGAAGAATCAAGGATTAATCATTCCGCCTCAAAAACCTCACATTCCGTCTTGCAAAAGTGGTTTGAATTTTATTATATTTTTTTGTCAAATAATTTTCTCTGTTTGTTTAGGTTTGAATGAACAGGACTGGGAAAAGGGCAACAACTGGATGTTGGCCCATTCAACTGAAGCTTCAACTTCGCTTCAATCAGCAAAGAAAAAGCAGCGAGCGGAGCCAGATTACGCAAGATTTATTGATGAAGCAGCGTGGGAAGATGAAATAATAACGGAAAATTCTTCTTCAATCAAAAAACAATCTTCTTCTTCTTCTTTTTCATCAAAACAAAATAAAAAAACAAATATAGTTTCAGAAAAAAATTCTCCTTCTTCAAATACTTCTTCTTCTCAAGCTGTTGATGCACCTATCAGTTCTCCAATAAGGAGAGAAAGGGGCTCGACAAAAATCAAAATGAAAATTAGAATAACAAACGTCACTCTTCTCCATCTCCAATTCCTATTCACAAACTATTCAAACAAAAAACTTTTTCTTCACAAATATCAATTACAAAAAATTGAAAGAAAAAATAAATTCTTCATCATTTCAGAATGATAATGTGTTTGTGGCGACCAATTGGTCGATTATGCCACTTCACCCACATTAATTCCACCTCAAGCATTTCAAACCCTCTTTTTCTCATTTTCAAAAAACAATGACACTTCAACAGTTCAACAACAAAGCATTCAATCTTCAAATAATGAAATATCAATTCAAAACAATTCTTCAAATAATATTTCAAAAAAGAATGCTAAAGAAAATTCAACAAAAAATCATTCTAATTTTCAATCTTCTTCAAATACATTAATTACTTCGAAAACATTATCACAAACAGTAAAAGGATTGCCAAACTTAGGCAACATTTGCTATTTGGCATCTCTTCTTCAATGTTTCTCTTCAATAACAATACAAAAGCCATCTTTATTCAAAAAACTAACAGCTTTAAAGAACACATCATCGCGTGTTGTTCTGGTATGTCAACAATTGGCTAAAGATGGAACGGCAGTGCGTTCATGGGTCCCATCTCTTATTGACAAATGGGAAAATTTCTGCAACTATGGAATCAGACAGCAGCAAAACGTGGCTGAGGCATTTGACAATCTTCACCATCTTCTTCAAAAAGATGAGTTGATAAACAAGGACACCTTCAATCCTGTTTTAATCACTCATCACAAATGCCAAAAATGCCAACAAATCACATCACACTTCATTGAATTTTGTGGCAATATTGTTATCAATTCTTCATCAACGCAACATGGATTATCTTCTCTCTTTGCAACTGAAGTTTTGGATGGAAAGAACACAGTTTATTGCAACAATTGTAAAGAGAAATGCTATTCTTCAAGATGGGAGGAAAATGCTTCATTTCCAGATGTGCTAGCCCTCCGTCACGAATGCACTGAAACTTCTTGCTCTGTACCTTCAAAAACCTTCGTCATGGAAACCGATAGAGTGAATCAGCGTTCGTTTTGCAAAGGATTTTCAAATGATAATTTTCAACATCTCCTGAAGAACTATAAAGAAGTGTATTTTTATCATTTTGTTGGGCAAATTCTTCACAAACAGTTGGATCAACAAAACGGACATTACATCGCAATTGTGAAAAGAAAAAGTGGAATCAATAGTTTTTGGAGTATTTGCAATGATGAAAGTGTTTCTGAATTCGATAGTGACAAATGGAGTTCTTCATGGAATAATCTTCACTCACAAGGTTTCACTCCTTCGCTATCATTCTACATTAAAGAAAACTCACTATCTACGCATCCAACTATTCAATTTGGTGGTTCCTCTATTTCTTCCTCCTCTTCTCAATCTTTAAATATCAACAACACAAACACAGATACAACTCCCCCATCATCGTTCATCACACCACCTCCTCGAACAGCTTCCATTCCACAACTTTCTTCATCAATAACAACTGACTTTGGATTGGAAGCTTTGAAAGAAAGAAGAAAGAAAACGGGCATCTTTTCTCCGAATGAAAAGAGATTAATCTTCAAGCCCAAGACAAAATTATGGAAAGAGTTTTCCGAAGAAACAAACATCAAAGTTTCTCTGTCACATTTCTACAAACTCACAGCCAACTTTTCCAAAGCTAAAAGGCGCACAGATCTCTGTGGCATGTGTGAGAAGTTGGACTATCTGGAAAATAAATTGAAGTCATCACAAAACAAAAATGGACTTTCTTCTGCCGAATTTCATACACTCAAACTTCTTCGACAACATCGACTAGTTGCAGAAATGCAACGAAAACATTATCAATCAACTGTTGATAATCTGAAAGAGGGAGAAGCAGTCTTCGTCTTCGACTTCAAAGAGAAATGGAAACTCCCCATCAGAAAGAACCAACTTCAACAAGAATTTTTCAATTATCAACCGGTTTCTCAATTCACTGTCATTTCACTTCAAAAAATTAATAATCAACAAATAAAACGAACATTCAACTTCTTCTCCGACTGCCTCTCAAATGATCACAGATTTGTTATTGAGTGTCTGGAATCTGTGATCAAGAGACACTTCTTCTCAGACACTCACACTTTTAAGTTCTTCTGCGATTCGGATCCACACAACCGAAATCGCTTCCTTTTTCACTTCATCCTTTCAAAACAATCCAAACTTCTCAAAAAGAAAAACACTCAACTCAACTTCTTCGCTGAGCACCATGGAAAAAATATCTGTGATAGTGAATTTGGTGCGTTAGTAAATGCAATCGACAACAATCTTTCAACAGAACACATCACCACACTTCATGATTTGATCAACTTCTTCGAAAACAACATGAACACTTCGACATCAGCTTCTTCAACTTCTCGATCAAACAACTTCTCAACATCATCATCAAACACTTCATTATCTTCAACATCTGTCAATAACTTTGAGCATGAGAGGTACTTTTGAGAATATGTACCATCTCAACAAATCTCATGGCCGTCATTGTCAGTCCCTCACATGAAGGACTACTTATATTTTGAGCGCAAGGGCTCATTTGTCTGTGCATCTGCTGTTGGATATCTTCCTCAACGCTCTCTGGTTGCCCTCGAATCTTCGACAATGAAAGAAAAAGTCCAAAGATCAAGAAAGTCATTTCTCTCTGATATCACATCATCTAACTCTTCTCCTCTTTCTCAATCTTCTCAAAATCTTCTTTCAAGGAGATTTGAGCTTCTTCTTGACTTTTTTTTTTTTACGAATTTCAAAATTGTTCTTTTGGTGTACCCTATTAAGAAACTAGTTGTTGTGTATGCTCAGCTGGCACTCTGTAGGAAGATTGCTGGACATGACTGTTCGTATTTGATATTGCAGCTTTCGGGCTGCTTTATCCGGACCTGGAAACGACGAACAGCCTCCCAGGTGCACAATAGTTAGAATCCGATTGTTTTCTTGTGGTTTTTGTCCCTATATTGTCCCTATAATAAAATTGGTTATTGTCCCGCATATATTTGTATTTATAGAGATTCATTAATAGAGAGAGTTGTGAGGGAATTCATTGATCTTTGGGTTAAGGTTTTTGGAAGGGAGAGTTGTTGAGAGTGTGAAATGTTGATTTATGAACACAATTAAAACCGGATATAATTACATCGAATATAATCAACATCGTTTGAAGTCACATTTTTCCATGCACAAACATTTTTGTCCAAATTTTCATTCATTTTCCATCACACATTGTCACAGGGCTGAAAATATATAATCACAATTTTTATTATTATAGGTGCTTTTTTCAATGAAATATCGATTTTTTGATCAAAATTTTCAATTTTTTAATTTTTCAAAATTATGTTTAAAAAAGTCTAAATAATGTGTATTAATAAAAAAATTGATTTCGCAAGTGAAAAATGCGTTTTAATGAAAAAATTTTCAAAAAATAAAAGTTTCACCCAAATTTAATTAATTAATTAATTAATTTTAATAATTTTCTGTGATAAACAGCATCGTATATTATCACAATCGGATAAAGTCACAAAAAGTTGTGCAAAAACAGATGTGATTATATCCAGAATAGACTGTATTCGTCATTTTCATACGTTTCAGCCACTTCAGATACAATAATCCAAAACCGTCTTCCTCTGTTATTCTCGCTACTGATGAAAAATATTTCTGCAAATCATCTGAAGCATCTGATGGGTCAATTGCAGACACAGATGTTAAGGATAATTTTTTATCTTCTTCTCTTTTCTACTCTTTGTTAGTCGTGTCTGTATGAATCGAGTCTGGAATCGATGTACTGCTCCAGTGAAGTAAATGAAGTTGAAATGTTCAGCAAACATTATGATAAATAATATAGGAAGAAGAAAAGAAGGAAAGAAAATGCTTCAACAAATGCAAAAGAAAATACAGCCACAAGTTGCAAAAGTTGTGAAGATGAAGAGATCTGAAATACTGCAGAATTTGACACATCTTCAGCAAACGTCAACAGGATGCAGAAGTTTAACCGACAGAAGAAAAACAAAAAGAACAGAGATGGAAAGAGATGAAGTGTTTCAGATTGAGATAAATATAAAAGCTACATTTGCAAGGTCATTGGCTAAAGATACAATTTTTCTGATGGAGACAAAGAGAACATATCATGAAGATTTCTTCAAGAAGAAGAGATAGATACCAAAAAGAAACAGAAAATTATTATATATTTGATTAATCTATAAATAACGCAAAGGAAAATATTAAATATTTGAAGTCAAAGAAGAAGAAAGAGACGTCATGAAAATAATGCAGATGAGGCTGAAAGAGATAACAGAAAAAAGGAAAAAGAAAACGATGAAGTTTTGAAAGAAATAAGAAATAAATTAGTTAAATTGAGAAAGAAATTATATTGGATAATAAAAAAAGAGAGAAGTGATCCAGCAGGATAGATTTCGCTGGAAATGGAAAAAGAGCTTTATGAAAGGCAGCATCTGAAAAAAAAATCTGATCAAGAGGATTTGCTGTGCTGGAGATAGCAGGAATTACACTCGATGGAGAAGTGATCAGTGAGCAAATGAAAGGCATTCTAGCTGTGAAAGTCGAGACTATCAACGTTAAACATAAAAAGAACCTGGAGCTGAAGGAGTCATGCAGCAAGAGAGAGAAAGGGGGAATATTCAAGCAGTCAACCAGATTTGAACAATAACAAAGAAAATGTGAACATGCGAATTCCTGAACGAATTGAACGTTTGAGACTTTGGAATGAGTAAAATCAATTTTTCATTTTCAAAACGTGAAACATAAACTGGTTTTTCTTGAATCAGTTGGTTCGAATATGATTTAAAAAGAATTTATTTTTTCTATTCTTTTTTCATTTGAATGTTGTTCTCTTTGCTGATAAACGGATCGATCTTTCTATGAAAGATATTTTAAACATAAAAGACAGAAAACACACAAATGTCACCAAAACAATACACTTTGAGCAAGTGGTCCAGAAAGCTGTGGGAATATGCCTCCTCAATTTCTGGAGATTTCACTTTCGAGTTATTTGAGTATTTCTTTTTTTCATTTCGAAAAATGAAGGAAATCAAAGACTCGTTATATAAAAAATCAAATGGTGTGTGCAGCATTTCATAAATAATTGAAATTTTATTGTTTGACCTTTTTTTATTTATGCATGTGCTATTTTACAGATCAACTTGATGGAGTGATGAATTCTTTGAGTTCATTATTTCCAAAGCTTCAGAATAATTTGCAAGTCAAATTACTTAAAAATCTGAGCACTTACTGTTCTTTTTCTCAATTGAGAGATTACCATTTTGATATTACACAGGGACAACACAATTTCGCGAACGATGGATCACTTTTTCATTATTTGGATAATGAAAGTGAAAGTGAAGATAGAAAGTGCAAAAAATGGAGTTATCTGGATAATGAATCACTTGCAAAAGTAAATATGTTTTTGTTTGAAAACACATATAAATCCTCAGAGCTCCATAAAATAAAAAATAAATTCAAAAATATTTCGTTGACTCTGAAGAAATGTGTTTTTTTATTTTCGGTTATTTATTTTGTTATTTATTTTTCAAAAAAAATCTTGACAATGATGATGGTTTTTTCTTTTTGAGCGAAAATCATCTTTTCTCAGGTATTGATGGCCAAAAAAATGAATATTTTGATGAAGACATTCAAAATTTCGATGAATCATCTCATGCATCTGTTCCACATATCCAACAATTGATTATTAATGAGCAGAAGATGTTTGAATTATATCCATATTCTACATCAAAACAAGTTGGGTTGAAAAATTTAGGAAATAGCTGTTTTTTCGATGCAGCTTTACAAATGTTTGCATCAATGAATAAATTCCATTCGAGGGAATTTCAGATAGAAACGAAAAATATTCTTTCTTCAACAGTCATCAATATTTGCAGATCAATAGTTGATCAACAGGAGAATATTGAATCTTACTGGTATGAAGAGTTCTACGAAAAATGGCACAATGAAAATTATATTTTAAAAATGGAGGAGCACGAATCGGATGATGCAATAGAATGGTTACTGAAAATAATACGAAAACAATCTCCAACTGCAATGAACAATTTGGGTTGTCATTCAACAGATAATATCATTTGCCAAATGTGTGGATATGAATCTTTTTAAATGCCACAAAAAGTTGATACTATCATTCTGCAATGTCATTCAATTGAACATTCGTTGAACGAGTTTCAAATCCTTCAATTTCAAAGAAAGAGCGAAGAATTGAGCTGTCCATTGCGCAGATCGATATGTGGAGTGATTCAGCAAACTCAATATGAAAACAACTCAGATTTCTTGTTATTTCAACTTGAGAATATCTTTATTTCAACAAATGAACAAAACAAAAAAGCCACTGGATTGAATAGATCATTATGGATGATTGAAATTTCAAAAAACACGCAATACACTGATCAAGATTCAAATCAGAAAGAGAAATTCAATCTTCTTTCCATAATTTTGTTCAATCCAACTGTCCATCATTACATTTGTGTAACTATATCAGATATTGAACAAATCGAAAACAGCAATGAATGTAATTTTCGTTGGAAAATTTGCAACAACGAAAATGTGGAAGTGGTTAATGATCTTGAAATTAAAAGCAAATATGAAGAGTTGTATTCAAACGGACGGAAAACAAGTTTTCAATTCATGTACAAAGTTCATTTATTCAAATGAAGACTTAAAGACAATCTGTTAATCTCGGTTCTTCTTTTTATCATTTCAGCAATGATTCTAATAATTCAAACAATGAACATAAAAACAATATAAATAATTCTTTGTTTTGTGGAGTAGTAAACAGAACAACTTATTAAACGAAAAAACAACTTCACAATGAATTTGTGCAAAAACCATGAATTAATATGTCCCACTCATATTTCTGCAAATTTGCTCAATGTATCAACGCAAAACCTAGAAACAAAACTGACTTATGCTCCATTTGCGAAAGAGCTAGATATTTACGGAAAATATCTCAAAACAGACAATTCAGAAATCAGGATAATGAAGGGCTGCAATCCATAACAGAGCCCAAAAAATAGGCAAAATGCCAAAAACAATCATCAGTTGACTCAAAAAGCAAACTTTGAAAACATAGATCTTCTTTTGCTGCAAGACTTTAAAGAGAATTGGCAGCTTATGCTTTCAAGACAAGAAATCAGTAAAGCTTTTACACAAAAAAACAAGTGTCTGACATTTGCAATATTTTATACACAAAACAAAATGATTCACTTAACAAAACATGTCATCACTTTATTTCGGACTGTTTATCTCATGATTTAAGATACGCCATTGAATGCTTGAACGTTGTTATCGAAAACATATATCAGAATTACACACACTCCAATCAACTCTGACAGTTTTTTCAGACTCTGGTCCTCACTTTAGGAATAAATTTTTTTTTAGTAATTTTCTTAGTGACAGTCAAAATCGACAACAATTTTCATCGATATTTGTAAAGTTTTTCCCGGAGCAGCATGGTAAATCGGAATGCGATAGAGAGTTTGGATCAGTTTCTTCCAAATTATCAACAACATGTCTGGAAACTGGAAGAAATGCTTAATCATTTTGTGCCTTTTTTAAACAAATTTTTGATTCTTCGATTCAAAGCACCATAAACGAGAAAATGAACAGACAGTTTCACTTGTGTGTTTCACTTTTTTTCATTTTATAACGTTGAAGTTATATATATATATATATTTTGGCTTCAGATACACTCCGTCAAATAAAAAAACTTGGAAATGGCTGAAAATTCCATCTATGATGATTTATTTATCTTTCAAAAGACAAAACGTTCATATATACACGGCATCTCATTCACAATTGTTGCAAGACAAATGGAAAATCATCAGTGATTGCGAAAGTGTCCAAGAAAAAATAGTTGGAGAAAGATAGTGGCTTACAGGAACAAATGCAGATCATTCAAACATGTTCATCAAAGACCTAACATTATCTCGAATAAATCAAAGAATGTCAATAAAAAAATAAACATCCTTTTCATTTTTGAAGAAAATTGCATCAAACGATTGTTCAAGTCCAAATCAAAGCATTCAATTTGAAAGGAAAAAAAGAATGAAAAATTACGAAACAAAAATGATACACAAATTTTTCACTGCATACGAAAGAATTCTACAAATATCAATGAAAACTTGATGATTATTGAAATAAATGAAATAAGAAATAAAAAAAACAATGTTTTTATTCAGAAATGGATAATCGTTCAAACAAACGAAATTGTAAAATCTCTATTGAGTATTTTGTTGCTCAAATTTGTTAAAATAATGAGTTTATTGTTTTTGAACTGTTACAACTTTTGTTAATTCAATCGTCAATATCGTGACTATTTTTTTCAACTGTAATGATTTGAAGTTCCTAGGCACTTTTCAATTTTTGTTGTTATTTCCTTATTTTTAATGAATTTTTTGAGTTTATCAAAAAGCTCTTTGCATTCGAGTCGATTACGAAAAAAAAATATTCATAAAACATAAAGGGGTTGAAGTTCCCGAAACGCAGACTCCCAGGGTAAAATTATAATATAGTTTTCCAAACTTCATAGTTATTATTTTGCTTAGCTTGCAAAAGTCTGATCGATTTCACATTATGTCAAAATGAATACTTGAGGAAGGTGTTCCAGGAATTATGACTCTCAGGATGAAGTTATAATATATTAATTTAAAGTTTTTTAAACTTTCTTCAAGAAGCATTCATATTTTATTTTGAAATTACATGAATTAGTTTCAATTGTGGAAACGTTTCAAAATTTTTTCACATTTTTCTCGTTCATTTTCACCTTTTTTGAATACCAAAGTACTATAATTATTAACGTTTTAAAATTTAATGGAATGATGAATATTGTAAAGAGTATAATTTGTTTTTCAGAAAAAAAGAACAAATAAATCAAATATTGCTATGATTAATATTTTTATGACAATGTATTTTTATTTTATTAGAATAATGAAAACTGTTCCACACAATTAATTTTCGTTTCTGTGGAAATAATACAAGTGTTTAAAAATTATGACTTTCCGTATTTCGTCCCATATGTTGTTAAGTTGATTTATGCACTTCTTCTTTATCGGAAATGAGTGTGTGATGTGGAAAAAATAATTCGAATAAAAGGAATATTTTACGGGTAAAATTACAAAATTAATATATATAAAAATTTTTGTGTTCGTAATCAGAAGTTTTTTCTTCTTCTTGTGAAAGGCCCGATGTTTCTTCTTCGCTGTTTTCATTATTGATAATGTCATCGATTGTTGGCAATTCTTCTTCGCTATTTTCTGAATCATTTTCCACTTGCTCATATTTTTTTTTTTCTATCTCGTATTTATTGACAAATTCCAAAATTTCCAAAAAATCGTATTCTTTCGATGCTTTGACCAAAACAATTGCAAGGTGATTTGCAATAAATGAGTATCTGACTCCATAGAGGAAAAATGCTATTCTCAGAGAACCTCATAACACTTTAATCGTGATTGTTCACGTTTTTGTAACAGCGTGTACGAAATACCATCAGTGGGACACTGTTCTGTGATCATTTCCATATTTATTTCAGGATTTGTATGCCTTCCACTCATCGCTCGAAATGATTTTTTCTTGATAAGACGCATTCAAGCATAATTGGAAGGAGGGTTTTTTTTGTTCTGTTGGGGACAATCATCACAAATCGAGGTTGTGCTCCTCCATAGTCAAGCCTTTCCACTCCGCTAAACAACCAAATTTACTCTTTTCTTTTTCCTTTTCTATCCTTTCTTTGAAGCCATTCAGATTGCCCATATCAACAATGTTTTCTTTTCCCTCGATTAATAATCATTTCGAATTTTATATCATTATGTGCACAACCCTTTGACGCTCACCCGAAAAACGACTGTGTTGATATTAACACCAATTTATTCCACAGTTCAACTGATAGAAATTACAACCAACTATTGCAAATTTGTTCTTATAGACGGACTTAATCCATTTTCGCTTCAAAAAATTTATTTTATTCTCGGAAAATTATTAAATTCATCAGTGAGAACAATTATTATACAGGCACTTTTTTATGAAAAGTTGCATAGATCAGAAATCTGACCCATTAAAGTTTTTTGTTAAACATTCCATTTCCATGTAACTTATTACAGTATTCAACTTTCACAGTGATGTTTATTGGTTCATATAAAACTTTATTTTCAAAAAAAAACATTTTTAATTTATATATTATGAATCCAATATTTTGATAAAAATAACAATTTCATTTTTTTGAAAATGAAAAGGTTTTGTAAGCTCGGACTTCTAAGCAATAATGAATTCATAAAATGGTTATGAATTGTTCAAGGCAAGTTCAGATATTTTTTGTGAATATTCTATAATTCATTGATAATACAATTTATCCTTTGAATGTTATTTTTAATTGTACAGAATGGACCTGGAATTTCAATATATTCAAAAATTTCTCTTTCAAATATGATTGAGATGTTGAGCTCGTTAATCTAACGGTTTTCATCAATCTTTCACTAGAATAAAAAATATTTTTATAACAATTGGAACTTTCTATTATTTTTTGAAAGACAAATTAGCTGCATATTTCAGAGCTCCATTTGTGAAGGAATTGGCTATATGGGGATGCACAACAGATTTGTTTGTGGAGGAAGAAGATCTTCTGCTGAGGGTTATGAAATACCAGAGCGAGACGATATTTGTGTCTTCTGCAGCAGACAATCACAAAGATAGTAAGCAATGTGGAGAGTTCAATATGCCATGCCACTCATTGGATGTTGGAGTTCAACATATTATTCCATCTCTGTATTCACAGCTGTTGATCTTGTGGAAAACAGAAATTATTGGGAAGTGTGATGTTCTTGATGTGACAATCCGCTCATTACAATCTTCCTCAGCTGCTTATGTCCATCTGAACTCAACAATTGCTGAAGAGGAAAGTCTAATTACAACCTCAGTAAAAGTTCGAATTGAAAATGTAAAATTCAACTTTGGTTTGTTTTTTTTCATACTCAGGAAATTCAATCATTCACGAAGCAAATGGAAAGCTTTCCCTTTCATCTGTTAATTTTTCTTCGGTTGTCCAATCAGAAAATATGGGTGATAATTTTTGAAATCATATTTTTTCATTCATAAATTTCGGTGGAAAAATATTTTTGAATATCAATAAAAAAAACTGAAAAGTGAAAAGGATTATTGAATACATTTTAATCTTTGATTCGGAATAACCATTAGTTATTAGAAACAATCATTATGTTTCTTTTCTTTTGCAAAAATAATTTTCTTTCGAAAAATTTAAAATCTTTGAGAAATCATCACCCCGAAAAAATATATGATTTAAAAAATAATCACCCATATTAAATCTATAATTCTCAATTCAACATTGTTAACAATCGAAAATGGAGTTCTGCATGTTGATAACTGCACAATGATGGCACTTTCATCCAAAAAGCCTTCATTTCTGTTTTGTTCAAAAATGATTTCGTTGAAAATGAGAAGGATGCACATATTGAGGATACATCAAATATCAATGAAATTGGACAACACAAAGAAGTTTCATTTTATTAGGTTGTTGCTGATTAAGTGAAGCTATCTGAAAAATTAATCATTGTGATACAAAATTCTGTATCTGTTCAAAAATTAAAATTGATATTATATCGTTCAATAATATCTCAAGAAAAACAAAAGGAGTTTCTTTTATTTATTTGTTTCATTCTACTTCACCTTCTTCATTTTTTTTATTATCAATTTTTATTTTCTCAGAAATAAGCAAAAAGAAGAAAAAACGTTCTCAATGTTGATGATATATTTGTTTTTCTAAAAAAAATGCTGAAAAAGAGTATGAATGAAATAAGAAACAGGTGATTGAAGAAGAATGAAGTTAATGAATAAAACAACATTTAATTTGGAAAATAAATTGAGAGTATCAAAATCGATAAATATTGATAAGAAGAGAAAAAAAATGAAGATGAGGAAAAAGAATAAGAAGAATAATTTAGAGAAAAATACGAATAGGAGGATGTAAATGCCAATGAAAATCATTTTCAAGGCTTTCCTATTTGCCCCCTCCTCAACGTCACTGTCTGAAGAAACTTCACCTATCACAACCAATTTTTTAAACGAAGATCAAACCAGATCGCCTATTTTTTAGTCGTTCTTTTACAGCTTTTATCTGCAACAGCCATTGCAGCAGCACCATCTGGAATAATACCGACATCTCCACCTCGTTATTCTTCTGTTATGCGTGCTTATCTCAAAAACAAATGCACAAATAGCTCTCAAGCCAAGGACTTGGAACAGTTACTCCAACCAACATGAGATTACCCATTCAAAGATCTGCTTCAATGTTCTCTCTCCATCACCCCCGGATCCTCGAAATTATCAACACAATCAATGTCTGCAGCCCTGTCTCCAGCAGTATCAGTAAAAGCCACATCAGCACAGACGATCGCCACTTGGAAGGCGTCCGAAGCAGAAGCACAGTTTCGAACACATCCTGCTGCAGAGACCCAGACAGTCATGCCTCATATCTTATAAACAAAGTTGCAGGCTACTCGGACTCTTCCTTGTTTCTGCTATCTGTTGTCCGTAGTCTGCTCAAGAGGCATAAACAATTTTTATCACTACAGTGTTCTTTCCTTCCCATTTGTTAACCTTTTTGAAAGTTGAAGCTAGCATCCAGTTCTCCTGTTCTTTTTTTGAATTTTCATTCAGCAACAGCTGTATTCAACGCAGTGCAAATGTTTCTCTTTCATTATCTTTCTCAACTTCCTGTTCAAACTCGTATGTGCAGACTTAACTTCTGTTCTTCTTCCTCCTTCTCTTCTTAATCTTCAATGTCCAACTTTCCATTCTCCAACCAAAGTCCTTCTTCACAACCTGCACCACCAACTTCCTCGCATTCTTAACCAAGCGCGGAACCACATCTTCATACAAAGCTTTCATTTTCTTCTGTTCCCACTTCTTTTGAGGAAGCTCCATCTACATCTTGTCAGTCATCCATTGAGCAAGGGTCTTCGCATGTATATCGTCTTTAACTGCACTTCAAACAGCCATTTTCTTTTCATATCTTTTCTGACTAATCCCAGATCTAGTTTTCTCACTTCCACAGCAACCCCTTTTCTGTTCGTGTCTGGCACAAGCATCACAGCACTTCCATCCTTGAAGCTGTCTGTTAACTTATCCTTGAACTTTTCATACAGCCCAGAATTCAGAATCAATCAAACAGGAGACAGAACCATTCAGCACACCTCAGATAAAAACGAAAAGAGTGTGGAAAGCGGAAAACACACATCTCGCCAACATCATCTCCCTTTCAACGCTCACCAATTTACCCTGATTAATTCAGAGCTTCTTCTTCTTTTCAATATCCCAATCAGTCAGCTGCACCTTCTCTTTTTCAGTTTCCAGCTATTCCAGAGTCTCTTCAGCCTTCTCGTTGTTCTTCTAGCTCAGCTTCAGAAGTTTCCTTTGATTCATTCAGAAGATTTCAATTATCTCCTACTGCATCTCTGTAGAGTCGACTCACATAATTCAAAACTTGCTTATCCATTTGGTTCTTATGCAGCAGCATGAAAAACTCTTAATCCCTATTTTCCATTTTCTTCTCCACCTGGGCAATAATTATTGAATCCATATTTATTCTGAAATATTTTTTATAAAAAAATTCTTTTTGAATATAGGTACTTATTTTTGAAATCATAACTTTTTTTGTGGTGTGGATATTAATGAAAAAAAATTTTGAATTTGAAAATAAAATTTGAGTTGAAATGTTTTATTCATTTTTTTGCATCGAATGACAAAGTTTGATGTGAAATAAAGACGGAATTGTTTTTTTATGGGAGTCATTTCTTTTCTGTGTCCATTGACCAAAAATTTTTAAAAATAATTTAAAACCGATATTTTTGTTCGAAAAAATCTGATTTCAAAAATTTTCACCCATATTGAAAATAGAACGCTTAAAGATCAACACTCCAAAATAGTTATAATTACAAACATAACGTTGAAGAATATTTTTGAAAATAAAAAATTATTGAAACTGGAAAGTTCACAAACTGATATCACTTCACGTTCCAACACATTGTGAAAAATTACTGTGTTTCAAAGGAGTCTTGCATTCCTCTTTTTTGTCAATAGAATGATGATGAATTATCTTTTGTTGGATAAACAAAACAATTTCATATAATTCATTATTCATTTCACTTAACGTTTTTCAACTTATTTTGCTGTTTGTAATCTTCATTCCTTTGTTCCTTTCATTGGTTGCTTTGTTATTTTTTAATGCAACATTTTCGATTTGGCTGAACTTCTGTTTTTGAAAAACAATTACATAAAAATAAGCTCTATTAATTTGTCATTTATTTCCTTCTGCAGTGTTTCATAATTGAAACAACTTCTCTTTTCGAATCAGCTGCAAACAACAAAAAGTTAAAAAAGTTTGATATAAAGAGAGGAACAACAGAAAAGATGAAAACAAACAGTTTTCACAAGAAGTTCACTTTAAATTAATGAATTTTCCATTTCCGCATTTGCAAAGTTAATAAATTTTCGACAAAGTTTGGATAATTAAGTTTTTTGTATAAAAAATGGGAAAAACCTTTATCACTTCGTAAATTTGTTTGGTATCACATCGAATTTCTATTTAAAAATAACTGAATAAATGTTGTTCTCGAATCTTTCATTGTACGGAAAAGTGAGAAGTTCAAGGATGTTTAGAACTTCATTGATGATAATTTAGTACATAAAGTTGTTGAGATGAAAAAGTACATGTTTCTACACACTAGCAAATGAATAAAGAACACCTCTGTGACGTGACAAATGAAAATTGAAACAATGACAAAATGACTGACAAGATTTTTTTGATTTATCTAAAAGAGTAATTTTTAACGATTTCACAATTCTTTATAACAAAAAAATTCATTCGAAAATCGATATACAACAATTCTTATTATTTTGAAGAAATCAAATTTTTTAAAATATGATAAAGTTTCCAATATATGGGTAATTCTTTTCGAAAAGTTGCAAATGTTAAATTTTCAAATAAATCAAAAATTTTTCATTATGCTCAAAATTTTGTTTTCATTCACGAAACTTCATTTTAATGATCGAAATAGCACAATCAAGAGATTGATTCCATGTAAGTGATAAAAGATGTGTGTTAACAAAATATTTTGCAAAATATGAAATTTTTCATATATTAGAAAATTTAACATTTGCGACTTTTCAAAAAGAATCACCCATATATATATATATATATATATATATATATATATATATATATATATATATATATATATATATTTTTTTGATAGAAAATGTCAGATTAAAAAATTTTTTGTCACAATTTGTCATTGACCTTCACTGACTGACACTGACAAAAGAGAAAATGGTAGATATTTCTCATTCTATCATCTAATTTTTTCCAAAGCTTTTTGAAAAAATTTTAAAAGATTTCGCAATAATTCGTATTATTCTGTTTTTAATTAATGAATATATATATATATATATATATATATATATATATATATATATATATATATTGATGGATAAAACTCAAAATTATTTATCAGTTTTCAGAGGCATAGAATAAAATATTTCACAAAGATGCAGAAAAATTGATGACAGTTTATGTCAATTTATTTATTTGAGTGGATCATAAGATCCTTTTATAACGGATAAAAAATAAAGAAAAATCAAAATGAATTTTATTTTGAATAGCAAGTTTTGAATAATTCGGAGGGCAAGCATGTAAAAGTGGAACAAATATGAAACAGTTTGCCATGAATAAAGCTTTGATCAATTGGAGAAGTGTGGATTTAATTGCACAATAGACAATTACAAATACGCAAATATGAGCTCCTCGAATATAAGCTTTGATATTTCACAAGCAAAGGAACAACCCTCAAGATAATAATATCAAGTTTGATTGAATTCTTTCTTCTTTCAACACTTTAATTAATTCATTTGTATATTTTCGAATTAAGTTATGAAGATTAAGTACTTTTTGAAAAATTCATGATGAACATTTTCGCTGAATCTTCGGAATGTTCAAAAATGAAACCAAAATGTTGGAATTGTTTGCATCAATTACCAATTCTTGAAATATTTTCATTTATTTCACAATAAATTTCGTTTTGTTGAACCAACAAAAGAAAAACCTGATTTATTTCAACGACTACAATTTCACAATCTTGAATTGTGATGAAATGACTGAAAAGGATGAAGATCCACTTCATGGCTATTTCAATTCGAGCCAAGATGTTCTAACCAATGATTCGAATTTTTGATCACAGAACAATTTATGCATGCAAATTGAAGATGAAAGTGATAACGATCTATTGTTGGAGGTGGAGGAAATTGATGAAGAAGATTCAATAGGTTGCTACACAAACGGAGCGAACGAAAGGAATTCATGCATATGAATGGAGCTGACAAAAATCAATCTTTTTCTCATTCATCGGATATTGAAATGGATATTGAACACCCCATTGATGAATTTTATTATGCGGCTCGTGATAATGCAAATAATTATGATTCAAGAACAATCACTGAAGAAACCAAAGGTTTTGTTGATATTGGAGATACTCAACATTCTGTAAAATTTTTGTCCATTATCGCCTTTTCCCAACTTCGGAAATACATGTTGTTTTGCTTCCATGGTTCAACTTTTTTGATCAATTTATCAAAGTTGTCAGATGAAAAAGCGTTTGGTGATGTTCGAACAGATTCACCTCAATCTTTATTCTCTTTGTTCATGCAAACAAGGAATTAACCATAATCACAGCTCTCTTGATAATAATTAATGGAAAGAACGATAAGTATCCAGTTGGAACTTAAAACACAATTTGTCAATTGGAAATCAACAGGAAATATACTGTGTGTTTGAAAGATGATACAAGATTTTTCGCCTGTCACGCCAGAACTAGAACATCAAATAATTGTGACTGAACCTCAGTGACGTAACAAGAGAAAATCGACACAATGATAAAATGACTGATTAGATTTTGACAATTTGACAAAAAAAAATATCTATTTGAGTTTCACCATATTTGAAAGCACAATTGTATGATCAGTGAATTATCATTAAACAATTAAAGATATTTTTTTGATAAATAAATATTTTTCTTTCGAAGATCATTTACCCAACAATCATATTATTAAATAACAAGAAAAGTCAGTTGAGGAATTTTTCTGTTTGGTTTTGTCATTGACTGTCATTGACAAATGAAAAAAAATGGATGATATTTCAGATGTGATAATCAAATCTTTTCCAAAAAGCTTAAAAAAATTTTGGAAAACTTCGCAGTTGTTTGCCTTTTATTTTCCATTTTGTTTATTTTTTTATTCAATATTTCTTTTTTATGTTCCGGAAGCGTCATTTGAAAGGAAATTTAAAGAGCTGGAAAATGCAAATTTCAACTTTGTTCATATTGAACCTATTATTTTTAACGAAAATGTGATATACATGCTTGTTATGAACAAAATTTCAACTTTAATTACTCATAAAAAGATTCATAATTTATGTACATTCTTTTTCATAGTTATAAACATCCAACAAAGAAAAATGAATTCAAAAAACAAGTTGCATTTTTTGATTATTTACAATGACATTTGGCTTTGTTACTTCTGCGTGAAGCCTGATGGAATTACAAAAATTGATGGGAATCACATGTTGATGTGTATGTGTGAAAAGAACGAAGTGGCTTGCAGCTGCTCAGGAAGGGAAAATTCGATATCAATCAAATCATTCAAGTGCCCGTTTCTAAATACAATGCTGGACAAATGGTTTTGGATAAAAAAAGCAACAAAAGATAAAAATGCAAAGGAAGTGCTTCCTTCGGAGAACAAATATAATCAAAAACCAAACATTTTATGTGATCTGTTTTTAAACCTTATTTCTCGATGCAACCTATCTTTTCTTTCTGCAGGATCAAAGGAATTTTATTCTTTTGAAAAACTTTAATGATATACTCACGGCATCATTCAGACACTCCAAGTTCTTCAATATTTCATCATCCAACGCGCACGACAATAACAAATTTTATTAAAGATTGAAAATCGAAAACCATTCTGGGGAGAGGAAATACGACAAAAGTTCAATGTGTTGGATTAATGACGGATGGAGGATTAATCACTGGGAAAAAATGCACAATTGTGACCTTGACTGTTCATTCAGATAATTCAATTCCATTGTTTTGGAAATTGACTAATCCCTGTTTCAGTTCTGAAGAATCAAAAAATCTAAGAAAAAACATGCATTAAAGAATTGTCGAATAACGGTGCAGAAGGAAGATCTTTATGCGGTGATGGATTGCTTTTGAAAAAGAAATTTTAAAAGGAATTGTCATGTGAAAAAGATGTTGCTATCCATTGGAATTATTCTCGATCAATGCAATTTAAGTTTCTTGTTCAAACCTAATAATCAATTTAGTCATCATTATTTATTGAAAAAAGGCTTTCGCCAAAAACAATTATTGATAAATCATCTTTCTTGATCTTAAAGCAACATCTGCTGACTTGAATTTATCTTCAGACTATCAGCCTGCAAACAACGAAAATTGCAAAAAATTTCATGTTATATCTTCTCTATTATCGCAGAGTAATTTTCGAAATGCATACTCTGAAGTTATATCAACGAAAGACAAAATACTTCAACATTTGAATAGCATTTCTTCTTCTTCTTTTTCTTCTTCTTCTTCTTTTTCTTCTTCTTCTTCAACACATTCGACAAGCACGGAGTGTATTTCTTCGGATTCTTTTTATTCTCAACTGGATGAATTGCAACACATATTGAATGATTTAGAAGAAACTATTTCTTTCAATCGCAAAGATGATGAAAGAGAAGTTAAAGACGAAGATAATGACTCTGCAGAATTTACGTATTATGATGAAGAAGAAGATCAATTAATAGATGATTATGCATGTGAAGATATTGATGAAACTGTGTGTAATTGCTGTCAAACAAGATCTGGATGTTTTTCAAAAACACCAGCAACATCATCAGAAATCTCTTCGGTAGAAATTTCAAGTTAAGAAAAGAGACAAGCTGAAAACAAACAAGAAAATGACAAAGAAACAGTTTTTTCTTTGGTTCAAATGATAAATTAGATTATCGAACATGTTTTTCAATCAAAGAAGTGAACAATTTTGAAACAAAAATCGAAGAAAGAATTTCTTCTAATTGGCACAGTAGGATTTTTGTATCATTTTCTAACAACGTTTATCAAACATTAACGAGGTGCTGCGAGGAGATTCAAAAAGAATGCCTTTCCTTATTCAAGCTATAAATAGCTGCTCAGACCAATTTCAGTCCGTAAGGAGAACCAGTTGTGTTTAACAGTCTTATCGCATCAATAAGAAAAGTCAATACCATCTTCGCAAATATTTGCTATTGCCTTTTGACTGCACCATGAAGTTAAGCCTCTTGTGAAAAGCTTTTTTCACGGTTGAAACGGATAGTCAGCTATCGAAAACATTCCTTATTCATTGAAACTTTAAACTGTTTATTATTGTAATGACATTGTTGTTTTTTTATTTGTTGTTTAATTCAAACAAATTTTCAATTTTCTATTGATTTTCACAAATAAAGTAAATCCGAAAATAAATCAAAGAATCATAAATATGTTATTCATTAATATCGCTCAAAAGAAGATAGCACATTTCCAAAATTTTTCGTTCTTCTCTTTTTTGTTGATAAACAACTTTCAGAGACCAAGAGCACAAAAAAAAGAAACTCAAGCGGGAAGCTTCAGTTTTGAAGGGTATGAAATTTCACTTTGATCAACCTTATTTTTTAAATATTTTCTATTAACATTTAATTAAATGAACTTTTAAAAACGTTCAGATAAAAAAAAGTGTTCTTCATAGAAAACCATATGAAAAACAAACCTCTCACAAAAATTTCAACATGACTATTGTAACAAAACCTCGATGATATCTTTCAAAACCATTATTTATTCAAAAGCATATTTTTCTCTTGTACGAAAGTGTTGAGATAATAACATATTCAATCAAAATTTCAAACTTTTTATCAGCTATTAACATGAACAAAATTTCTTTTGAATGCTGCTATCTTTCTTTCTCTTTCGATTTAAAACGTTTTCTTAAAGAATTATAAAAAAAATTGCATCAAACCATAAAAATTTAAAAATGAAGTCACAAACAATTTGTCAAATAATGCATCCTGAACAGTTATAAAATTTTAATATTATTAATTGTTCAAAGATTGGAGTTATTTGTGCAAGTTTCATTTATTTTTCAAACTTTTTTCAATAGAATTGTTAATTAACACAAGCAATTCTTAATGAAAAAAACTTTTTATAGAATAATATTCATCTGTAAATTTTGTTCCTTGTGACTTGAACAACAAAGTTCAACTTTTATGAACATATAATTTTGTTCACACCTATTCAATATGATGTGTTTCAATAAAAATATTATTTTTAATAAACAAAAACATTTTGGTTTAGAAAATAGATTCAGTCACTCACCATTCATGTAAATTGTTAAATGTTGGAAACATTAATTCTTTAATTATTATGGTTGTTCAAACAAAACTAATTTGTCTATCTGTTTATTGGAAATGCCTTTATTATTATCAACTTAATGTTTCCCTTCATTTGAAACAGTGTGAACAGGATTCATTCCAAAATTAGACCTCCACTTCATTTCATCCTTCTTGTCTCGAAAACCTTCAAAAACAAAAGTTTCATTAATTCGTTCATTCTTCGACGCATGCAAAATAAGAAAAGCAAAAATACCTTCAAACGTTCGAATTGCAAAGGCACTCAACTGCACACCGAGCCTTGTCTGTCAGATTCGAACAGGATATATAATAATAAAGGTTATCGAGAAAAAGAACAAGTTGATGACTCGAAAGCAAGAAAAACGAGTCATGGAAATTTTTAAAAATCTGAGAGAGAAAAGAAAGCAAATCACACAGAAAACGCTGAGAGCCGTTGTTGCAAAAGTTTGTCATAAAACTCCTTCTCACAATTTTCATTCTTCATTCATAAAAAGGCATAGCGAGGAATTGATGATCGTTCCTTCAAGCGTGAGAGAAGAAAAAAGAATGAAAATATCGGAACAAAGCATTGTCATCTGGAAAAATCATTTTGTTCAATATGTGTGTGGAAAATATTCATCCATGATCTTCTGTGCTGATGAATCAGGCTATCACGCGTATGAAGATACAAGAAAGATGAACCTTATAGTCGGAACAAATGAAAATCGTGCAATTGATCACACGCCTGTTGACAGAGGAGAAAAAAAGTTTTCATTGCTTCATTGTATTTCACTTGATGGTACTTTTGTCCCTCCTTGTTTTCTGGTGCAAAAACCGTTCAACACAAGATCGCTTCGGTCTCTAGGCTATTAAATAGGAATTCATGGTTGCGTAGAAATCGGAAATTCGTCTTATTTCACAAAGGAGTGGTTTGAAAACTGGATTGAGAAAGTTTTCATTCCTCATGTCAACATTAAAAGAATGATTTTGCCAGATAAACACGCACAAGCAGTGTTGATGCTTGATGGTTGCCGAATACACCTGTCGGACAACGTATTGACTCGACTTGCTAATGAAAAAATATTGCTTTTGGTTTTGCCTCCGAATACTACACACTTGTTGCAGTCATTGGATTTATTAATTTTTTCCCTTTGGAAACTTCATATTCAACAGGTTCGTTTGTGTTCTGCACACGTCTGCATGGAACATCTTTTGTGGGGTGCAATGAATGCAATACTGCAAGTTGCTTTATCCATTTATATTTTTCTGCTTTTAAAGAAAATGGACTTGTGAATGATTTGCAGAAAACTGCATCAACAGCTCAGATTTTCGAAGAAAGCATCCAAAAAGTGATCGAAATTGTGAAATTGGACAACAAATCATTGCCGCTTTCATGCACCAGAAAAACAAAACAAACAAAGGGAGTAGAGTGGGGAATTATGATCATTGACAAAATGCCAGTTTATTTTGGACTTCCGCAATAAACAATACTTGGTGTACAATAGATATGTTTAAGAGTTTTTTTCATTCATATTTCATGGAGCATTTCAAAAATAACATTATTAAATAAACAAAATATTCATCAAATTTTTGTTTTTCTTTTATGTCAATGATACAAAAAGAATTAACAATTAACAAGAACAGTGAATATCTGTTTTGATTATTTTAAATAATAATGATGATGATGTTGTTGTTGTTGTTGATGTTGATGTTGATGTTGATGTTGATGTTGATGTTGATAATAATAATAATAATAATAATAATAATAATAATAATAATAATAATAATAATAATAATAATAATAATAATAATAATAATAATAATAATAATAATAATAATAATAATAATAATAATAATAATAATAATAATAACAATAATAATAATGACTTTTTATCAACTGTCACCTTTTTTTTTCGTTTCTCTTCATCAGGAATTGCGAAAAGACAAGCATGCTGTTGCAGATAAAAGGTTAGAGAGAAAAAACGACTTATGCGTTTCATCAAGAACACAAACAAAACATCATCGTTTGACAAGAAATATTTATCTGCTGAGAAAACCTACTTTTTTCCTTCAATTTTGAAAATATGAAACAGGAAATCTTTCAAAAATTCCTGAAGTGAAATAAAAAAGAGTAGAAAAACACACATGATGAAATGAAATCAACTTAAATAAAACAAACTGTTTGTATCTTAAAATGAGAATTGATCAAAATTATAAGTCATTAAAAAACGAACATTTGAAGTGAAAGTTTTCGCCATGCATATGTCATTATTATAACTTTCATAATCACTCTTTGATAACTATTTATTAATGAATTTTTTTTTATAATTACAAGCACGGTTACGAAGAAATATTCCTATTTTTTAATAATTATTAAAAAACACTCCAATATAAGCAAATAAAAAATAAGTTATCTTGCATCAAAAAAAAAATATCAATAACTTAAAAACATTTCAAAAATTAAATTGAATTTTTAAACTGATGATATGAAAATAAAAGAATAAAAACTTATTATTTGTTTGTCTTAAATAACAACAAATAGATAATTTTTTAATATCAAACACAAAATAAAGTTAAAAGTTTATGTGTAATGAAGGAAACTAATGCTAAATATTTCATGATTAACTTTGAAAAAAAATTCCAATAATGAATAATGAACAATGCATTACTGGATTGGAATGATCGTTATTCTTTGATCAATTGTGATCTTTTGTGTGATAAAATTAATGTGATGGATATAAAAAAAAAAAAAAAAGAATAGTTCTGAATTGCACCATTTTTTTTGCTTTGTTTTGAAAATTTTGAATTAAAAATTAAGAAATATCATAGTTTTTAATTGCCTAAATCGATCGGAATAATAAAAATTGCTTCACTTTATTTTTTCGATTTTTTCGTGTTGATCACATATCCCATAATAAAATTCTCATTTTTCAAATTTTTTTCAATTAATTATTTCTGTGGAAATGATTTCTGAAAAAGGAGAGCTTTTGTTGATAACATTTACTGAATATCTTATTGCTTCTGGAGGAAAAGATGATTATGCGCTACACTCTTTAAAGGAGTTGGGATCAATAAGTGAAGAAATAATCTGCACACTGTGCAAAAGAAAAATGAAAAAAAATGGAAAAAAGCGAAAAATTAATATTTATAAAGATGTTTGAAATGTCAAAAAGAGCACTATTGGAATAAAAATTCAATCTTAGAAAAAAAAACTCAGTTCTTTTATTATTATGTGTCTTATCCACCATTTTTGGTATAGGCACTCTGTGGAAGAAACAGTAAAAGAAACAAATACTTCAATATTTTCTGTGTTGAAATTCAACGAACTGACGAGAAGAATTTGAATATTTATTGAAATGAATCGATATGAAAAATTTGGTATTGATAGAAACTTGGAACTTGACGAAACATGAATAACATAAAGCAAGAACGGAATTGAAAGAATTAGAGAGCAACAAAGGATCTTGGGAATCGTTGAAAGAAAAGAAAAAGAAAAGGAACAAAGTATGAAAGTTGAATTTATTCCGGATAGACCAGAATAAACCATAGTTTAATGTGTGAAAAAGCTTGAGGACAAAACATCGAAACTAAAATCTGATAAATGGTCAGCAAATAGCGGAATAGAAAAAGAAGGATATGAACTCAAAAGTGTCAACCACTCGGAACGATTTAAAGATGAACACGATCAGACAATACACACTCAAACAATTGAGTGTATGTAGTCTCACTTGAAAGAAAATATACCAAAAAGGGGAAGATCATTTACAAAAAAAAGGAATATATATATGATTTTAAATATAGATTCAATATTCACAAAAGTCAGCAAATAATTTCAAAGCGACTTTTCAACAGTGAATGTGAAAGAACTTAAAACATTTATAAAGACTTTCGAAAGTTGTGAAAAAGAGATTGAAACAATTCAAAAAGAAGAAAAGAAGAAGATGAGTGAATTATTCGTGATGAAAAAAATGGAAGAAGAAAAATCAAATCAAGAATGTGTCTTATCTGATATGGATGATCTTTATATATTACTAAAAAAAACAAAGAAAAACAGAATTAATGAAAAAGAAACAGAAGAAACAAATTACACTGATAGCAATCATGAAAAATGTTCTATTGATGAAAATGATGAGGAAGATACATCAACGTCATATGATTTCTTTGAAGAGGATTGTTAATGCAATAAACTCAATGATGTTGCTTTCGTTGATACTGAGTTTTGTTCATTGGAAAACAAGGGCGATGATAGGCATGGTGATTATTTGAACAGTGTGCAAAATCAGCACTGTAACGAACAACATCACTTCAAGCATGACGAAAATGAACTTGTTGAAGAAGATGAACATAAGGAGTTTGAAGGATAGTCCAATCACAAAAATGCAGATGAAATATCCGAGGATCAAAAGATGAAAAGGAAGGAAATGAAAGAACAATCACAAACAACAAAGAGGAACGTGTAAAACTGTTTTATAACAAGACATGTTCAAACAGAAGGATCAGAGTTCTATAAAGAATGGACTCAATATTATGTTCAACAACGTCAAAAGGCTTTAGAAAAAAGTTTCAAAAAAAATTGAAGCAAATAAAACAATCCTCTCAATTGAAACTTCTCAGGAGCCAGATGAAGAATAAAACAATTGGTTCACCAAATATGCCAATAACTCTTCCGTAACAAAACCCACAAATAAAGAAAAAATCATCAACCACAACTTGCTTCTTTTGTTTTCACTTCGCCATATATATATCTTTTTCATTTTGCTGAGCATTGAACTTAATTAACATCCACTTTAATATTTGAATATTTAGATAATAATGATGAAGGTTTTTTCTAAAATAATCGAAAATTAATGAGTGATTCATATTATTAGACGATTTAGCTAAAGAAGTTCATCATTGATCATCGAAAAAGCACTATCCAAGTTTGCGTCAATGCTGTTTGCTTAATGAGGAAGAATAAACATGAGATGGCGGAAGTTCGCTGGAAGAGAAAGAAGTGAAAAGAGGCTTTTCTGAATCTCTCTCCAAAATGTGAGCAACGCGACAGAGGAGACACAGAGACAGTGCAGACAAATGATGCACGTATGCAAATGCATACAGCACATTCATCATCTCCAAGCCAACGCACGTCTCTTCAAAGCAGAACTGCGAGCTGCCTCCGTTTACTGCCTCATTGACAGCCAACTGGGCGACAAAGTCTGTGTATTGCGATATTCCCAACGTGGAGCTGCTGAGTGTGCTCTTTTTGAGCGGCGTGAGGAAGTCGAAGGAGGCTGCCCATAGTGACACGTTCTGTTGCAGAGTTAGCGTGCCTGCCGGGTTGAATGGACAGGAGCTGATGAAAGAGATGTGGGAAAAAGAAACAGGCGGATTGAAAAGTTTTTGGACAACTTGGAAAAGTGAAGATGCTCCCACAGAACTCAATTCATTGAATGGATATAATGAAGTATTGTTTGATTGATGAGTTCGAGTTGTGAATAAATTAGAAGGATAATCATCGTTCTCATAAACAATTGTGGAATCATTCAAATTTACTTTTTCACTTCATCTTCTTGTATTTATTTCCATTGCAGACAGAACTAGAGGCACAGCATCCTTCAGAAAAAAAATGATGTCATTCAGAGGAGCAAGAGAACTTGAAGATGCAAATCTCTTCGAAGATCTTATTGCTTAAAGAGAAGTGAATGAAAGCTTTTGGTTGTTGTGCTTATCTGATAGCCAAGAAGTTGTTTCACACGAAATCTGCTGACTTGGCGAAAAAGAATGAGCAGAGGTTTTTGCAATGAGCACTTTGTGAACAAGACTTAACGAGCTATCATCGCTACGTGAACCATGTGAATACATTTTTTTTTGAAGGAGACAGTGGAAGCAGGCTTAAACCAACAGAAGTTATTTGAGTGAGCAGATGAATACAGAGTACAACAATGCCATCTGCACGACAAACGAAGGAAGGAAGGATGAATAATAGCAGAGAAGCAGAAAGAGAAAGAGAGGAGGAAGAAGAAAATGCATTCTTAACTTTTGAGTGTGAGTTTGGAATTGGTTGAGGTGTGCTTGAAGTGGATTGTGAAGAATTATTGGAAGCAACAATCTGTCAATCACTTGAAGATTCATTTGCCTCATGTGATTCCTGATCTTCGTTGGCTGTTGATAGCGTTTCTGATTTTTTCTATATCTTGTCTTCTTTTCTAAAGGCTTCAGCTTCTTTTTCTTCTTTTTCTTCTTCGCTTCCTTCATCTGACTCATCATCTGTATCTTCATCGTCTTTATTCTTCTTTTCACTAATAAATGAAAACATTCCCCCGATGGCTGATGTCATCTCAGCAGATTTGTTTGACACTGTAAATAACTCATCAGTTGCCAAATCAGCAATCCCCCCAATCATATTCTGCATTGCAAGAACAAGATGCTTTCCTGTCGATCCTTTATCTGTCTCTTCTTCTTCCTCTTCCTCTTCAGCCTCATCATCGCTGTCATCATCCAGCTGATTCAGTCTTTCTTGCTCTTCCATCACAGCCCTTTTCCTTATTCTGAGTTATTGCTCAACCAACTGGAGACGGAGCATCCTCATGGCAGCAGGGTTTGAAAGAGGTGACTGAGCAGGCGTTTGGCGGAACAAATTGAGGAGAGAAAGCAAAGATGAGAGAAGATGAGAGACGATGAGTGAAGAGTGATACACAAATAGGCAGAACAAACTTGCATGTTGATGGTGGAAAAATCAGTGAGAAGATCAGAAATTGTTAATTGAAGTGGATAGAACACATCGGAATGGAAACAGGACGAAGATAACATGAAGTCAAACGTGGGTGTCAACAGCGCTCCAGTCCGGTTGTGATCAGAGGAAGACGATTGCGATGATAAAGTTGAATGCTGGACAGATGAACTGTGTTAAACAGACACAAGAAATGTTTGAAGAGATCGATTCTCATTTGAAGCCTGCAATGCACCAATTGGCATAAACGAAGACACAGATGATGGCACGATGATGTCTGGAGATGGTTTGCAAATCAATGGACAGACAATTTTCTCTCTTTTCATAAGATTTTCTATTTGCACTGTCGACTTTGCTTGCTTTTCTTTCAAAGTGCTTTGAATAGACAACGAAACCATCGATGCACAGCCTGACGTCATTGAGTGTTTGCACTCCTCCAGATATAAACTGTCCCAGTGTGAAATTCGCCCTCTGAGAGTGAGTCTCATTGGCAGCGCGGAGAACGACAAGAGTGGCGTGAGTGTTGGCGGAGCAAAGAGTAGATGACAAAGAGTGGGAAGAGCAAGCTCAATGCAGAACGAATGGAGATCTTTGTGAGGAAGCGTAGAGAATAAGAGAGTGTAGCAGCATCGCACAAAGGAAGAACCTAACATCAGAAGAAGCAGAGAAGAAGCAGAAGACGAGGAATGCATAATTGAAGATTAAAGCGAAGCAAACGGAATAAATTCTTCATCTGACATATCAAATCCTTCTGTTTGGTTCATAAGCACAACTATGTGCAAGAAAGAAGGTTATTTTATCAAATGAGAGATGAACAACATTGCAACCATATTTTCCTCGCTGGTGTGAACAGCAATAGATAAGTGGTAGTTCGGATCGCCTGTGGATTTGAGATTGCTGCTTTGACGCAGCACATCCGAGGTATTTTTCTGGTGCAGAGCAGAAAGCGCTCTGGAAAGCTCTTTCTGCTCCTGAATGTTTTGTTTATCTTGTTTGGGTGTTTGTGGCTGGTCGGAGGAATTAGAGGAATCAGAAGAGTCTGCTGTATCTGAAATAGGAGAAGACGAGCTGATTGAAGAATCAGTTGGTATTAAACTTTTTTCTTGTGCTATTTCATCTCCTTCATTTGCTTAGCTGGAATTTGGTGCTGATTGTTGAAGATTGTTTGCTTCGGTAGAAAGAACAATCGGGGCTTCTTCTTTTGATTCTGCAGAATATTGATCAAGAAATTGATACAAAATCCAAATCAATTATGTTTGTTTATGATACTATTCCTTTTTAACCATAATCAAAAAAAATTCATCAAATACAAAAAATAATTATGAAACTGAAAAACTGCATAAGATATATCGAGAGTTGTTCTGCTTTTCAAAAAGCAAGATAAATTGTGAAATATCAGAAAATTAAATACATTTTATGGTTTTGATTAAAATATCGTGAAAAATCATAATAATATTATGGGACGTGTGATCAACACGAAACAATCGAAAAAATAAAGTGAAGCAATTTTTATTATTCCGATCGATTTAGGCAACTAAAAACCATGATATTTCTAAATTTTTAATTCAAAATTTTCAAAACAAAGCAAAAAAAATGGTTCAATTCAGACCAATGCCAAAAATAAATTAATAAATATAAAAAATGCAATTGTGCAAAACATTTATCCAAATTATTTTTTAAATAAAAGGTTTTGAATTAATTCCAACAAAAATCAACAAATCCAATATATGAAAATTTTCATAAAAATATAAATGCAATTCAAAACTGTCCTTTTGAAATTTTTCGAATTGTCAAAACTGACATGAGTCTCAACTCCATTTCAACTTCAAATTAAAAATTTTAACATCGAATACAAAATCCACTATTTTTTCAGATTATGGAAAATTAAATTTTTCAAACAAAAAATAGACATTTTTGGAGCAATTTTAACTTTAGTGAAAATAAATGATTTTTTTGTTAAAATTTAATAACACAACAAATAAATAAATTGAAAATTTGAGAACAATATTTCAAAAAATAACAACATATCTTTAAAAAATAATAATTTTCACAATACAACAAATGACAAACCATTATAATTTTTTTTTGAATTGAAAAAAAAAGTCAAAATTTCTTTTTTAAATATGTTTCAATAAATATTTATTCTCAAAATTGTTCAATTTGATCTTTTCGATCACAAAAATTTTTTAATTACTTGGAAATTTGCAGAAATCGTTTTTATGTGAATTGATCTCTTCTTTATATCATTTTCACCCTTAGCAATCAAAAAATAATCACTTCTGCAAATTGCAGATCAACGATAAATTCGAAATTTAAAATGGGTTTGAGGCAAGAAATATAAAGTTTGATTATCTTTTAAAAAACTTTGTTTTTTGAGAAAATTGATTTATGCATTATTCAATTCGTAATTAAATACTTTTTCTTCTGTTTCATTCTTCAATGGATACACCAAATTCTCTTTTCTTCCATTTGACATTAATAATGCTGTTCCCTGCTTCGATGCTTCTCGTTTGAAGCAACAGAAAAGCATAATTTTATCAATTTGTTTTTAGATAAGCATATTATTTCTTTTTCTTCATCTATTCCACATGCTTTCTCCTCTCCCGACAAAAATGATCCAATGCTGTTATTCCCGCCAAACCTCCCTCTCCTCCTTGTAAATCCAATGTTCAGCACTTTCGATATGATTTTTCCTTTTTTCTTCTCTTTGAGCTCCACATTTCTGAGTCTTGTCTTTCCACCTGTGATGTCAGCAGAACGGAAACTGAAGAAAATTTGAAGATTTGTTCAAACAAAAATGAAAAAAATAGGGAGAGAGGCAAGAAAAGAAAATATGAAAAAGAAAAGAAAGAAGGAGAAAGATGAAAAATGAAGAAATGGAGATATTGTCGATATTATTGAAAGTGAAGATGAAGACAAACAAATAAAAGAAGATGAGAAAGAAAGAGAGAGGTTGTCAGATGAAATAATTGAAGATTATTATTTGTCATTCATTATTTATTCATTGACAGTATTGCTGCATCTGTATGTACTTTTTGTGCATGAAATAAAGTATCTGTCGCATGTCAGAGATTGTGTGAGAAAAGGAAAGGTTAAAATTGTTTTAATGAAAAAAAGAAGATTTTAAATAAATATTTAAATAATTTGATAATAGCTAAATTGCTTTTTTTTGATTCTTTTTTTTTCCTATCTATATATGCATGTTTAAAGAAAATTATTTTCCAAAGTTCATATTTTTCAAATCTTTCAATCACTTTATATTCATCTTCTCTTCTCTTTCTTTTTCTCTATCTTTTTCTTCTTCTGATAATCCTTTTTATAAATCATCCTTTGATGATCTTCTCTCTTCAACCACAACAACCAGTGAAATAAAACTAAGTTCTCTTTCTGCAAAAACACTGCAGCTTTAGGAAAAGAGCTCATTTCTCTCTTCTTTCACATCGAATACCCTGCACTCACTCACTGCCAGCGAATCCAATGCTACCAGCTGGATATCTCTTTCCTTGGTTCAATCGCATTCCTGTTCAGCCTCCCCCTCTTTATCCGAAGGTTCGAACATGAATTTGCATTCAACAGCTTCACAATACTCACAAGCATGTGCGTACTCTTCGACTATCTCAACCAGTTCTGTATCTTCGTCTGACATATCTGCTTCATCGTTAGGACAGCCACTTTCATTAAAACAGGTTGCTCTTCCTGCTCCTCTGCAAACATCGTCTTCTTTTGCCTTTTGTTCTTCTGCATCTAATGCAAAACAAACAATTAATTCATCAACAACCAAAACTGTCTCTGCAATTTTATCAGATGCAAGCATGAAGAAAAAAATGAGAAAAGCGAACGTTCAAATGAAGAAGACAAAAAAAGAACACAATCATTCAAACTTTCTTAAAAAAGAGCATAACCATTTATCGGGGACAATTTCTGCATCAAAAATCAAGTCGTCTGTTGATTCTGTTGATGACACTTTTGAAGCTGTTTCTTCATTGCCTACAGCACACACACAAACTCAGCAGGAAACTGAAGAAAGCGAAAATGGACAAGCACTTCTGCATTCAGCGTCAATGATTAAAACTTCTTAATTCTCATTTGCATCATCTGATTCTGTTTCTTCTTCCTCTTCCTCTTCATCTTCATCTTCATCTTCCTCTTCCTCTTCCTCTTCCTCTTCCTCTTCTTTTGCGTCTTCGTCTTTTTTTGCGTCTTCAACATCTTCAACATATTCTCCATCTTGTTCATCTGATCCTTCTGATGTATTGCAATTGCAACCTTCACTTTCCAATGCAAATGCTTCATATGCTTCACTCCCATTGCCCAGTTCGTCTCAGACTTCAACAACAAGCTCATTTCCAACAGAAACACAAGCACCTTTTCCAAATCACTCAGAGACTACACAAATAGAACACGTTGCATCATCCAATCTATCTGATTTCTCAATTCCTTCTTCTTCTCTTTCTTCTTCTTCTTTCTTTTTTTTTCTCCTTCATCTATTACATCGATGCAGAATTTCCAGACTCAACAGCAACAGCAACAGCAACAACATTCCTCTCAAATTACTACAAGCATTTTCAAAGAAAGTGAAAAAAAGATTCTTTTTCAATTAAACATCATATCAATGATTTTTGTATATCTTTTAAAGCTTCTTCTTCATTTCACACAAACAAAAATGAAGCAAAGAAATGCAAAAAACCTTCGACTTTTTCATCCAAAATTACAAAACAATCAAAAAAGCAAAATTCTTCATCTTCATCATCTTCTTCTTCATTATCTTTGATAGAAAATACAAGATCCTGCGTTGTCATGCTTCTTTCTTCACAAAGAGGATTGAAAAACAATGGCAGTGTGTGCCCTCTTTCTGCTGTTTGTCAATGCATGGCTTCTCTTAGTCTAAAATAAAAAGACATTTTTTCAATGAACATAATGCAAAAAACATGCATGCATCTGTTTCATTTTCTTCGAATCTCTTCGTTTAATTTCGACGTGTGGGATGGAGGACAAATAAATTAATTTTACGATTCTTATCTTGGAGGAAAGAATCAGCCAAAAGAACTGTCTGCTGTTTTTGAAAGACTTCTCAAAGTTCTTTCCAAAAATTGCAATGAAATAAATGATATGTTTGCCATCATTTCACCAAATGTTGAAATGTGTGTTCATTGTCATGATCGCTCCATTTCAAGAATGAGCCATAAGTTTTTTGTGACTATTAAAGGATCAGATGTTGTTTCTGGTCTTCAAGATTTATTTTCTTATAATTCATTTATAGTTGAGAAGAGAGAAGGAGAGTGTGTATCATGTCACAAAGATAGACAATTTTTGAAATATGTTCGTTTTTTGTATTTTCCTAAAGTGTTTAGTGTTTTATTCAACGTTTGTGATTTTTTTTCTGTAATTGCTCCTCCTCTTTTCATTCATTTTGTTGATTCAGCATTAGGACCTGAGGATTTAAAAATATTTGATCCAAACGTTTCAACCGAAGATTCATCATTAACTTCTGGTTCTGTTGATGATGTTGTTATTTATGAATTAGTTGGATGTGTTATTCATTCAAATGCTCTTTATAAGCAAGGGCATTTTTTGGCCATTGTGATAAAAGATGTTTCTAAACCTAGTGCCATTAAAAAGGTTATTGAGTGTAATGATCATATTGTTTCAGAAATTATTCCTGAAAAATGAAATGATTATTGGAATCATCTCGCTTTGGAAAATTGGCATCCTTCTGTTTGTTTTTTCAAAAAAATTGAAATATCATAATTCATTTCATTTTTTTTTTATTTTAATTTTCGAATATTTTCTCAACTGAAAAAAAATTCTATCTTTTCAATTAATAAATTATCTCCTTTGTTTTTTTTTAAATAATAATAATAAATCATTGTTTGAATATTTATTTAATGACTCTAATTTTGAAAAAATGATAATTCATAATTGAATGATAATTCAACTCTGTGAATAATTGTTTATTATTTATTTTTTCCTTTATTATCAACAACGTTAGGTTATTTGTTGTTTTCTAAAATGTATTTCCATCAAAGAAAACTTATATGAAATAAAGATTGATTTTTAATTATTTAACATTTTTTTTACTAAAAAAAATTTTTTTTATGAAAGAGCAAAATATCAAAAATAAATAAATGGGACAATATTTTTTGCTTTATGAATTTTGTTCCATTCAGAGTTTCCAAATAAATTTCTCATTTTTTTTTATTTTTCAAAACATTTTTGTTAAAGAATGTTTGAGTTGTTTTGACATGAAAGTGGAAAAAGTTTGGAACAAATCATTATTCTTTTCAAAAAAGCAAGAATTTTGTCCCAAATTAACGTTATATTTTATTTATTTATAAACCTCTTTTGAAAAATACAAAAAGATGTGAAAATCGAAAAAAAAAATTTGTTTTTACAAAAAAAATTTTGAAAGTTCTTTAATTAAAAAGAAAAAATAAATCATGCAAAAAGTTCATTTTGTTTGATATACTGGTTCATTTTTGATAATCAAATTGACTTTTTTTTTAAAAAAAAAGATCGCAACAGTTAATAATATATTTTTTATCGATCAATTGTTTTTTTTATTTAAAAGGGGATATATACAGACTTTAAAGCTTTTTTTGCACAAAGCGTGAAAAAATTGATTCATTCATAAATTTATCAATCATTTTCAGATTTCTATATAAATATGATTGTCACACTGTAAACAGGCATCATCAAATCATAGCAGGAAGTTTACCAACATTTAGCGTGTGTCAAAAAATGAACACCTAAATTTCAAATTTTATTGATCACAAAAAGTTTATCTGAGATACATAATTTTTCAATAAAAATGCCTGAACTTAAATATTTTTTCACGTATTTCAAAAAAAATCCACACATATGGGCTCATTCTGCGTTAAGAAAAATTTATTTCAAAATAAATACTGATTTATCAACGAAACTCAATTTGTTTTTGAAAAACAATTGAAATAAACTTTTCAGATTTCACTAAATAACAATTGCAAAATGGTTTAATCAAATAAAACCTTTCCATAACAAAAAAAATGAAATTTTGAATTTTATCTAATTGTTGGATACAAAATGTTTCTATCCAAAATGTTGTTTTTGTTTTTTTTTTTCATTATTTAATTTATTTATTTTTTTTTTTAGCTAAGAGGTTTGAATTGCACCAATAAACGTTATTGTGAATTATTGACTTTAATGCAAGTATTATAAAAACAAAGTGTCAAATAATAAACAATCATGGGTCAAATTTTTTATCTGTTGTAACTTTTCATTTGAAAGTTTAAGAATCACACTTCAGATAATATATTTGTATTGAAATGATTTGTTATTTAAATATTTTCTATTTATATTTCGAATTGATGAATTATTTTTTAAGAAAGGCATTATTTGCCAAAGAAAATGTGAAAAATTTTAAATAATAATCACACATATGAGCTATCGTTTCAATAAAGAAACTATATAAATTCCAGCAAACCTGTATTTTCAACATGTTCCAATCATTCGATTATCATATCCAAACTCAACAAAAATTCTTTTCGCAATTTTATTTTTCTTTCGAAAATGCATTTTCAAAGAAAAACTTTTTATTTACTTAAATACAGATTGAACAACATAATATCTTAGACATTTTTTGCATTGAATAAGAGTTTTTCGATAAATATTTTCATTGCTGATGTTGAATAATTTTTGGAAGAAGATTTAATGATGTGAGAACATTTTATAGAGAAAATGATATTTAGAAATATTTTGAACACAAGCATAAAAAAAAAAAAAAATTTTTTTTTAAAAATTCATTTTCTGATAAAAAATAATAGATTATCTAAATGCCGGATAATTATAAACAAAAAGATAACGAGAAAAATTTTTGATCTCAAAAAATGCACCAAAAATTATTCAAGATCGAAAAACTTTAATTCAAGATCTAAATTAATTATTCGAAATCGGAAAAAAAGATAATTTGTTCAGAATTTCAATAAAAGTCAAAACCAAAAAAGTTTTATTGAAACAAATGTTAATAATAACAACAGTTTATTTATTGGAAATGTTTTTCTTTCGTTTTTAACAACTGTTTTCTACTATTAAGACTGATATCAATAGATTCTTTTCTCATTTTTAAATATTGAAAATGATATATTTTATCAGTTTCCAATGCAATAAATAAAATGCAAAACATTTCGTTTTCAATGAATGAGATAAATTTCTGCCTTTTTGTGCACAAAACAAGATCATGAACTATCCTATCTCTTTTATTTATTTCTTTTATTCCTTAAAATCTCCTGAACATATGTAAAGAGTTTTATTATAACTCAGTTTTATCCTATATACTCTATTTCACACAACCAAACACCAAAAAAACATCAGAAAATATTTTTCTTATTGTAATTGACAAATTTCTTTGATCATTTTCTGAAAGAAAAGAAACTGACATGAGTATGAATTTTTAAATTTTTTTTCAAAAATTTTTGCTAATTAAGGATTTTCGATGTTGAATTAAATATTTTCGATGTTGAATAATTCTTGCTGTAACACTGATGAATGAATATTAGTGTTGTTTATGCTTGTTTCTTAAAAGAGTTGCAAGAAACGAGTTTTCATATGAAAATGTTGTCAAAGATAAAAATAGTTGAGATTTCCAATGTCATTTTCCGCCAATCTTTTCATTTTCAATTTCATCGATGCTCATTTCAATAGAAAAAGACATCAATCAATTATTATTATTATTATTATTATTTTTTTTTTTTTTTTTTTTTTTTTTTGCAAAAATATTTTTTTAAATTTTTTGAAAACTATTATTTGATAATTGAGTGAATATATCATTATACACAAACAACAAACTTTCAAATGATCGGAATTCTTTCACTATCGAAATGAAATGACCATGAGATATATCTTCACTTTTGAAAAGAACTTGTCTTACTTGTTGATACGAAGGGCATTCATATGTTTCTTCAAATGACTGTTAAAATTCTGAAGCTGTATATGAATCTGTAACCTTTTAGTGAATATCACTTGATGAAAATGCAATATTCAAATGTGGTAGTGAAAAGAATGGATTGTTTGTTTCATGAGACATTGCTAAAACGTTTGGAAATGAAGTGATTCTGATCCAACAAGAGACTCTATTTATTTTGCAACATGCTTTGTATTTGACTTTGTTTGATGATGATGTTTTTTCAGAGATAAACAAACTATTGAGTCCATCTATGACATTAGAGCTGCTGATAATAATGCTATTCATATTTGAATCAATCTTCTCAGAAATACTGCTGCAGAATTCACATTGGGAATTCCTTATTATTGAAAGCGAAACTTCTTTGTTTGTTATCTGATTTATGCATTTGAAAAGATTCATCAATTGTTCATATGATTCTGTAACATTTTGCTGTTCTCTTTTCCCTTTGTCCAGAAAACCATCTGATATATCGATAAGTTTATTGTTTCTAAACACAATTGGTTTCTTATCATTGGCCAATTCATCACAGACATTATTCAACAGATTTGATAATTTGTTGCCACTATTGTTTCGAATTGCAAATGTCTTTTGTTGCATTAACACAGATGTCCAACATTGCAAGATTGAGGACAAATAGCACGTGTTTCCCATGCTCTGTATACAATACCTTGTGAATTGCTTCAATTGAATATTATTGCTTGTAAGACCGTGAATTTTGGATGGTCCTTCAATATGTCCAGAGATGTTAGAAGAAATCAACGGAATCAAAGACGGACTTGGAGTGTCACGAATAACGTTTCGATCAGAAAATATTTTAAAGCAATTCATACTGTGTTCATTTTTATCTGTTTCATTCAGATATTCAGTTTTAACATTTTTAAAAATTCGATTCTTGATTTAAACACAGTTCCTTTTATCTTTGATAGCATTTGGGCAGGTTCGAATTTTGTAATGATATTTTTTTGAAGATAGAATTTGTTATTTTGAATTTCGTTAATATTATTTATCCGTACACAAATAATATCGATCCAAGGAGATTCGTCTGACTCTTTTCATAATCTTTTGAGATTTTTTGATTTTGCTTTGTCCCAGAAGAAATCGAAATTTCTGTTGAGTGATAATGCATCAAGTTATTTTTTTATTCCACTTTTTGTATTTAATGTTCTTAATGATGAATGGAATCGAAACACAAATGATTTTATTTCGGAAAAGTGTCTGAATAATTCTCTTCCGTAAAAGATTTTTTTGAAAAAACACGTTTATTATTTCCATGAATAAGTTTTATTACATAAAAATTTATTTGACAATTCAGAGAAGAAAATCCCAGAAAAATAACCAGTTAAAAAAAAAGCAACTTGAAAAGTTTTTAAAACCATTTTTTGATCTTGAACCAAAGGATATGTAATAATAACGATTCATAACTCGTTCAAATGTGAATTCACAAACCAAGGATAAAAATTCTTTGTAATTTTCAGCAATGCGGAAAAATAAACAATTTCAAATATTGAACATCTCCTTCACCTCGGAAAATGTGAATCCACGTCAGTTAGTGTCCATCACTTTTATATTTTATTTTATGTTATTTTATTTCTTTTTATTTTATATTTATTTATTTATTTATTTATTTTTATTATCGATTGGAATAAACTATTCTTTAATAATTATTTATTCAAAACAAAACACTTTTCAATATTTAAAATTTTTCAAATTAATATATTAACATTTATTTTTCATCAACAAACCTTTGAAAAATATTCATTTATTTCTATTCACTATTTACGCTTGAGGGAAGTCACAAAATTCGCTGTTTGAAAACATCAAGATTCTTAAATTTATTTGTTTGTGTAGAAGGGACTTTATTTTCTGTGTCTTATTGTTTTTATTTTTCATTTTTTTAAAGCTTTAAACCTAAGTGGTTTTTTCACGTTTAACATAATTTTTTTTCGATTGACATAATTATCATTATTTTAATATTGCTTCACTGCAATTCTCAAAACACAATTCATTCCTTTTTATTTTATAATTGATTATTATAACAAAATAAATTCATTTGATTTGTTGTTTATGAAAGTTGTGACTTTCCATAGTTATTGTCCATGAATATGAATAAAAACTCTTTATTTTGTACATGCAAAAATTTTTGCACACATAACAGATTTCCATGTGGCACTCCCTCTGCTTTTTTCTCTTCTCCTCTTCCAAACTCCTCCTTCTTGTAAATGAGTTATGCCAGCTTCCTCCCTTCATTCACAATCACCGCTCCAAACGGATTCTCGCAACTGGGCATGGGTTCTTCTTCTTCCTTCCAAATGCCACTTCCACACTCTTCTGCTCCGCAATCCTCGATCCCATTTCAATTCTTCTTCTCATTTCAATTCCACTTTCTCCTCTCCTCCCTTCTCTTTTCTCTCTTTTCTCTCTTTTCTGTCCTTTCATCTTTTCCATCTTCCCTTCATCCATCCATTCCTTTATTCTCATTGCATTATTTTTTCCCTCACCTTCACATCCTCCTCCCTCACATATTCCCTCTCCACAAATATCTGCTTCACACGCTCAAATACTGAATATCACATCTACCGGTTCTGTTGCAGAACCTTCTCCCTCGACTCCACCAGATGCTGTGACTGTTCACTGCACCACACAATCACGAGCACCACCGCACTCATCCCAATGACCAGGATGATCGGTCTCCAACACCTTTCATGCAGACTCTGCCTCCTCCCTGCCCCTGCGCCTTCACACTCAAGCAAAATTGATGCTATCGCGTTAAACTTTCTTCCTTTCTTTTCCTCCTTTTTCTTCCTCCTCCCCTGTCCTCCCTTCTTCATCTTTTCCACCTGCCCACTCCTCCACAGCCAGCTCCTCTTTCAAATACACTCCACACACCACAGCCTCCTCTTCCACCCCGCTCTTCTCAATCTCCTCCCGTCCGACCCTCCCATTCCCCCGCCGTTCGGTGATCTGCCCTGTATTATCCGAACAGTGCGTCATAATCCGTTCTTCTCTATTAACCCCACACACAAGTGTTAGGATGTGCAGACAGCACTGCATAGCTCCCTCCACACGAACGGCAGCTGCATCTCCCCCCCCTGCTGATCTCTCAAACTGATCAGCACTGCCAGAAAGGACTCACCTATTGCACCCTGAATTCTTCCCCTTCGCACGCTCTCTCAGCCCCGGATCGCATCCAACAAGCTCTTGCTCTGTTCTTCCAACATCACAACGCGCTTCTCAACCTCCAGCATCCGCTTCCTCCTTTTTCCCGGAATTCAGCTCCCATTCGCAAATATCAGTGGAAACCCTTCAACATGATATGTCTTCTCCGCTTTGTTATCCAGATTCTCCGCCAAAACTTTCAGTGTCCTATACATCCGCTTCTCTATCAAGCCAATAACTGTCGAAGATGCAAACTTCTCGTTCCCCTGAACAGCCTTTTTCTTATGACAATCAGTTCCTTAACGAAAACTGCTGTTTATGTTTTCATAAGCATCTCGTTAGTTTGCTGAACCTTTTCATGAAAAACCAGCTCTCATAATCCAAATGAATTAAAAAAAAAATTAAAATAAATTGAAAAAAAGACAATAATTCACAATCCATTAATATCAGAAAATAATGAGTTCAAAACTTAAAAAAAATATAATTTGTTAATAACACAAACATTTGAAATAATGTTCAATCGACTTTTTTTACTTCATTGACCTGCTGTGGCAATAGTGATGTAGTATTTACACCGTCAAAAAATGATCACGATACAACCTATTGTTTATTAATTAATTGAAAATAAGATTTAATTATTCACTGCATTTATTTTTTTGATGAAGGAAATTAATTTTTTTTCATGATTGAACATATTTGTTTTTTCGATCACGTCACGACACTCCAAAAATGTTCACGTCAGAAGGCATAGGACGTTGGTGTTTATTAAATATTATCAAAGAAATGGTTTTTTATTCAAAAATTACAAAATTATCGAATTTTTTCAAAAATGACTCCACAATCTCATGAAATTGCTGTGGAATAAAGAAAATATCAAAGAAAAAGACAAATTTCTGTTCCAGTAAAATTTATAGAAGGAAAAAGAAATACAATCAAATAAGAATATGTTGTATATTTTGATAATATGTTTAAGTACTCTTTTAAAATAAATATTCAATATTCAAAATGAAAGAAAAAGAAAAAAATAAATCATTTTCAATCAATAGAGGTTTATTGAAATCAATGAAATTTTCGAGAAATTGCATTATCACAGATGAATTAACATGAAGCAATGAGCATATTAGCATGAATGAAATTTCAATATTTATTTTCACTGTTTAAAAAACCAGTTTAGTAAATAACTATAAATAACACTTAAAAATTAAAGTTTCATGTTGTTCTGCTCGTTAAATCTTTTGCATGTTCATCTTCTCTGCTCGTTCCTCGCTCATCACTTTATTCTCCTCAACTCTTTTCTTTTCTCCGCTTTCAGACGATTTTCTTTCACCTGATTAATTAAAGTTGCATCAAAACTTGAAAATATGAAGTTCAAACAACAATGAATATTGTGAATAATATGAAAACTTTGAAGCCAAAATGAGATTTGGAAAATGAAAGAATACAAAAATTTTTCTATCTATTCTTTTCGAATTATTTTATTCCATGCAATTCTTTTTTGAAACTGATATGGGGAAAAATATTTTCCTTCATGCATTTTCATTGAAAAATTATGCCCTTTTTATTGACTTTTTTCTATCAAAAAACACAATAAAAATGGGTACTTTTTTTGACATTCGTGAAATGACACAATGACTTATGTTTCGATTTCAATGATGCCTGTTTTCGTACATGAAAATCAAATTCATGATGAAATCTGAGAAAGTGAAATTAAGTTACGTGTGAAGCAATTTTTCAATGCCTTGAGCAAAAAAAGCTTGAAAGTCCGTATTTACCCCATATTTAGAATAAAATAGGTTATAATAAATTCTTGGGATAATGATTTGAAAATGCATTCTAACTATATTGAGAATCAAAACATAAGTTATGGAAACAAATGATAAAAGAAACATTAAAAAAAATAAACTCTATAATTTTATTCAACTTAATAAAAACATCAAAAAATCAAGGAAGAAAAAGCATTTATGTGATTTATTTCACAGAAGTTAATTCAAAGAAAACAAAAAGAAATCTCTATTTTAATTTTAAAGAGAAAATGAAAAACTTCTCATTCAAAAAAAAAAAAAAAAAAAATGGACATGTTTTTCACGTTTTTTGAAGACATAAGTGAAAATTATACTACTCTCTGTTTGAATTTTTTTCAGAATTTGAATATAGCAGAATTAATCCACACAATATAACGAAGCGATTCAAGGAGGGAAATTGTGAAATTCGATCATGAAATTCTCGATTTTAATAATTGATCAAGAATCTCATAATTATTTTTTTCATTATTGATCAAAAACATTATTTGAATATAAATATCCGAGAATGTCAAAATTTGCATATTCTTATTAATATCGTTAGTGGAAACACAAGTTATGTTGTAATCAATTCGAATGATATAAATACAACAAAACGAGATGTATTGCTGTGCTGATTTAAATTTTAAGAAGAGGATAACAAGCTTTTCATATAGACAAACCACACAAGACAGAAAATAATTTTATCTCCAAAGGAACGTATATTTTGTCACAATAGCAATTGTCTTTGAAATGGTGGAGGGATGATGTTGTATCTGACTGTGGTTCACACGACTTCTCAATAAATTCCGTTAGCTTTTCAGGTTGCACTGATTCATTGGGAGGGAATTATGTGTTTGTGAATCGGAGCGACTCAGCGAGTTGGGGAATAACAACAGAAAAGCTGAATCCACGATATGACGATTCAAAATACAATGAGCTCAGGGGATTAAATCGGAATGATTCAACAATGGGGCTGTTCCCACTGAATGTGTATTTGGATTCATATCCAGATGCAGCACATGTGGGGAAGGGGAAGGATGGGGTGGGTGGATACGACTCGTGGTTCTGTGGGTTTGACTATTATCCGTGTGCCACCATCACACATGCAGCACAGGCGAGATATCCCGACACAAACAAGAAGATCGAATTGGATTCAGGATATGAGCTTGCTGAAGTTGTTGGAATGACAGATGGCCATGAATGGGAGATTTCATGTGTTGAAAAGGGATAAAAGTTGATATGAAAGCACCAGAGAATTCTGAGTCATCTTGTCTGATAGATGTGTTGAGCAAATGTTCAATAAGAATCATAAAGTTTTGTATTCTATCTGCTCTATCTTGTGCATCATCATCATCTCTGATCACATCCAACTCCACACTCCTCGGACTTACTGATTGTTCTATCATTCATTCGTTTGAAAATTCAATTGGATACATTTTTGTGATTGTGATTGGGAGGAAAGTGAAAGTGGAACGATTATCAATAAAAGAGACCTTGACATTTGGAGAACATTCACCGACTGAGTTTTTTGAATGCGTTGATGTTGTGTATTTAAAAGGATGCAATATTGCAAGCATCGAGAAGAGAAGTGGAGATGGAGGAGGGCTGAATGGAGTGGTTGGAGTAGAGAGAGATGAGGGGAAGAATGGGATAATTGTGATTGAGTCGTGCGTTATGAAGTGGTGCAGGTGTGTTAGTGGAAGAGGAGGAGGGATGTGTGTTGGTGTGAAGGGGGAAGGAAGTGTTGTTGTGAATTGTTCAAGTTTGATTGATGGGTGTGAGGCGAAGTGTTCAAAGGATAGTTCAAGTGGAAGTGAAAGGAGAGGTAGAGGAATGATGATTGTAATGGAGTGGAGGGATCGAACAATGAAAATTGAATCGGGAAGTGTGAGTTTGTTAGTGTTTGGAGAGAATAAAGCATCTTCTTCCTATGGAATTGTTGTGATGAATCATAATTTAACCGTTTTTGATGATGAAGATTATTTGGATTAAAAGAAGAATAAAGAAATTTCAAATGGATTTTCATGATGCACTTTGATAATTTCTATTTTTTAACATCTTCTTTATAATCGCATTGCAAGACAGTATATGATGTAATTGAAAAAGTTCAACAATCGATTGATTATTCAGCGTGATGTGATTAATGTTGTTTGATAAGAAAACAATGGAAAAAGATAATTACAACATTATCGGTTTTGTTGTTGTGCCAATGCTTTTTGACTTCAGCAAGCTTCGAAGCATTCGCCTTTGAGTCAACTGTCTCAATTGTCTCAATTTATTTTTCATTTTTGTTTTACTGTTTTCAATCGTTGCGCAATAAAGAATTCTGTGTTTTTTTTGAACATGTGAATTCCATGAGTCTCAATGTTCGAAAGATATAATAGCTTTGTTGAGTATTTACTTTTTCGTTTCTTTATGAGTGAATTATCTTCATCATCATCTTCTTCTTCTTCGTCGTCTTTCTTTATCTCATCCTCCTCCTCCTCCTCCTCATCTCTCAACTTTTCATCCTCTTCATCAACTTCTTCCTTTATTTCATCATCATCAAAATCATTATTGTCACCAAAGTTTTCAAGGAAGTGTGTTTTTGTTGGATCAAAACTTGAATCATCATTTATTGTTTCACTTTTTATTTCAATTTCATCAATTCTTTCGAGCATTTGTTTTTTGAATATCATTTCGATATCAGTTGCATCAAACAATTCGATTGGTATTTCCTCTTTTTATGTTTTTTCCTTTTTCCTTTCACACAATTCTTATCCTTTGTCTTTTTCTTCTTTTCGGAGTTTGGATATTCTGCCTTCACACTTCTCATATGTATATATGAATACCTGTTATTCTTTTGTGTTGATTATGAAGAAATTGCTTTTCATTTTCTACAGATAATTAGAAATATTTTTCTATAGACATGTGAATCTATGAATTCCTTTTTATTTGATAAGTTCTTCTTTTTCTTGGTATGCAAGCATTCACATGTGACCACATCCATTCAATTGTTTGTATGTGAATTTTTCTGTTAATTTTATTAACAAAGCTTTTTGAGTGATTCAGACTTTGCATTTCGTAACTTTTTTTTCAACAATGCTGAAAGCAGACCACATATCTGAATAAACAGTTTGTGATTTATCGATGTCTTTTCTCATAATTCCTATTGCGACTGTTCATTTCTATTTGGAAGAAAGTCTTGGTTTTATTTCTGTTTCTGTACTTCTTGTTTTCATTCCATTGCACCCCAAAACCATTGTTGTTCTTTAACTCTTCAAACGTTTTTTTTTTTTGCTTTTTGAAGTTTTGTATAGTTCATTTCCATTGTTTTATTGATGCAAATTTTGTATGAACAATTCAGTTCAAAACAGGCACAAATTCTTCTCATTTATTGATTGAATTTTATTATTGTTTTATTTGATAAATTTGTTTCTGTTATCTTTTCATTTATCTCGTCCCGATTCCAGTAATGGAACAAAAAGCACATTGGAAAAAAATGATGATAATTTTAATCCATTGAAAATTGTTTTATTCTTCCAAAAATATTCCTTTTTGCATCTCGAATATTGAAATGAGTTATTGCTTCAAACATTTCTCCATTTCTTTTGTAATTTGTTGACACCACATTTATGACATTAAATACTTTTGTTAATAATGCCATATTCCTCAAACAGTGAAAAGAGGTACTCATAGCTCCCTGATGAATTAATTACAAAAAGTGTGAATGTTGGAAATTTGTACTTTTCTGATTCCTCTTGTATGGATTTGATAAGTATTCTAAATTTTCAAAAGTTTTTAATTTGATTATTTAATAATGTTTTTGATCAATAATAAAAATCGAGAATTTCATGATTGAATTTCACAATTTCCCTCCTTGAATCGCTTGATTTAATTATATAGATTAACGCCAAAATATTCAAATTCTGAAAAAAATTCAATCAGAAAGTGGTACAATAAACACCGATGCCTTTTTGATCACAAAAAGATCATCTTTTGTGTGTGGTTTTTGTATGAAAATGCTTGAAGTTTAATATTTTTCCCCAAATAATTACAAACAATTACTGGGACCAACATTTTTTTTCGTTAATTCAGGAAAAACATTTTTAATTTTCAGATAAAAATTTTGAAATTCCAGTTTCAACAATAAACTAAGACATATGAAACAGCTATAATAAAATGAGAGAAGAAGTCAATAATGTTAAAACAGTGTTAAACTCAACAGAATTTTTAAAACAAAGAAACAAACATTTGAAAAATTCGATATAAAAAATATCCTCAACACAAAATGTACTCAGACTCATTTTCTAAATGATAATTATGTCGTTACAAAAGAAATTATAAAAAATTCATTTTTCTGGAAATTCAACATAAGTCAATTGAAGAATTTTTCAATATAGTTAATGATTTGTTTTATGAAAAATTTACAAATGAAACTTTGTGAAGAAACGATGACGAAAATTTTGATCCAGATAAAGATGAGGAAACAATAGTTAATTTTGATAATTATCATTTTGTTAAAAGTCAGATTACAAGCTTTGGAAGTGGGGATGGAGTGGAAACAATGAATAACCTCATTCTAAAGAGTTTTCTATCTTATTTTTTCTTTTGTCACATTCAAATAAAAAAGATAATCGATTAATTGATATTTGATAATATATTTAAAAGGAAATGAAAATACAAAAAATTCACAACAATAAGGTAATGTTATATAATTCAATGAATTTTCCAAAAAGTTTAACAGGGTTGAAAGAAATGTCAAATTTTATTTGCAGAACACCATTAGAATTTATGCAATTTTATTCATTAACATTAAATAATATTTGAAAAAGTGGAAATATGAACAAAACGTAATTTTGATAAATTTATATCGATATAATTGATTCAACGAAAACGACAAAAATGCTGTGTGTGAAAAAAATCGAAAATAAACTTAATAATTGAGCATTATTGTTTTCCTGATTTCTGAAACTTCATCATTAATGTCTCAATATCCATTTTTCGATATTTTGAAGAGAGTGGAAAATAGGAATGATATGTTGGCTCATTCAGAGATAAAAACTTAAGATGATCAACAATCAATCATCGATAAATTTTGTAAAAAATTTACTGACCCATCTTTCGGTTTTCACCGACTGACTGGGTTTGTTCGTTATGAATTCGAATTGCTTCTTCGTCTTCTCTCATCATCAGCCCAACCTCATCGTGGAAGTGCAAAGTCAATCGAATCTTTGGATGAACAACTTTTTCTTTTGTAAGTTTTTCTTCACCACGGCTCCATTTCTTTAACTCCCGTCATATCTCAATCAAAACACGAATCTCAAACATCAACTGTTCGACTTCTTCATTCAACAGCATCAAATTTAAAACCTCAACTTGCAAATCTTTTTCTTTCATTTCGTCCAGATCGTCCAAAACAAATGAAGGAGGTGGGAATTGTGCTTGACTGCACAGTTATTCCAACAAACAAACCTGTTGGGAGGTTGGAGTTTGGAAAAAAATATTATACAGGAAAACACCACATCTGCAATGTCAAAGTAGAGGTGGGAGTTAACCCCAAGGTGGGGACAGCAAGTACAATAAGTTCTATCTACTCTGGGTCAACTCACGATTTCACTATTTTCAAAGAACATTACCCCACATTTGTTCAAAAGCTTGGAGGAACAAAGATTTTAGCTGATTTTGCTAACATAGGAGCGAAACCAGAGCTTGGGGCGATTATTGCAAAGCCAGTTGGAACTCCTGAACTTGCATCTCATCGCGTTATCGAGAAAAGATCATTCGGAAGACTCAAAATACTCTTCACCGTCTTCAGAAAACCTTGGACATTTGATGTTGTGAAAGTTGCAGACTATTTTTTTGCGTTGTATGCTGCCTAACAAACTTTCATATCTTGCACAATCCACTCGCAAACAAGGATTTTGAGGCTAATTCATTGTTTTTGGAGGAGTTATATTCGAATTACTTGAGAAAAGCAGATGCAAAGAAGGTGGCTAATGCTAGATATTTCGCCAAAATGACAAATAAACTCAATCCAGAAAATACCCTAACACCCACAATAACTACAATTTTGGCAGAAACAGGAGGCTTATCTTTCACTTTTTTACCATTATTTTTTATTTTCTTTTACTATTTTTTCATTTTTATAAACATCATTTTACCATATTTTTTTATTTCAGATGCTTCTGATGATGATCTGAGGTCGTTCGAAGCAGAAAAAGCGAAAGAAAGAAGAGAAAGAGCGAACTGCGAAGTTTTGGAACAAAGAAGCGAGCAAAGGGAACAGGTTTTAGAAAAAGAAAGAAAAGATTTTGATGAAGATCAAAATTGTGATAATTCACAAGCTTGGCACCTGCCACAGCAATGGAAATCTATTAGTATTTTTTCTCCATCTTCAACTCAGCCTTTTCCTTCATTTACACAAACACAACCTTCTTCTTCCTTTTCATCATCATCTTCATCTACTGCTTCTTCTTCATCTTCTGCTGATTCAAAACAAAATAAACCCTCATCTGTTCTCCAATTGTTACTGAATAAAAAGTGAATATCATTTAATTTTTCTTTGACTTCTTTTTTCAACCATCTCATCTTTTCAATAATCTCTATTAATTAATATTTCCAACTCTGAATTTATTTTTTTGAAGGAAAAACAAAAATTGTGTTTATTTATAAAATTTCTATATATTTGTCAGTTTTCTATACAAAACATACTAATAAAAATGAAATAAGAAAAACAAAAAAGCAACAAAAACAATAAAGTTAACGAAATTAGATCAATATAGCTATTTTGCTATCAAAAATACAGATATAAAATTGATTTCAACTGTTGATCATCTCTCGCTCGTGTTTAAAACGTTAGTTTCAAATTGTTCATTATGATCCGAATCGGAATAAGAGATGTTGAAAATAAACAATTTACACTAAAAACAATCAAAGAAAGAATTCACAAACTTGTGGTATTTGAAAGATCTGCCAACTAAGAAGAGAGTTTGAAAAAATAAGTCAATATCTTGATCGTAATTGACTCATAATTGTTAACAAAAAGATCAAAAAATGATCTATTCAAATCAGATTTGATTAAGTCAAATCAAATAAGATTGACTAAATGCAAATTGATTAAATCAAATCAAAATTATGCACTCAATTCGCAAAAGTTCAACTTCAAACTCGATGTAGTCTAGTCGGTTAGGATTTAGGATTTTCACTCCTGAGACCCGGGTTCGATTCCCGGCATCGAGGATATTTTTTTCAATTATTAATTATATAATATTTTCACATATAATTCGAAAAATTTTCTTTTGCAGTTTAAAAATCATTTATTATGATTTGAATTTCTTATTGATAATAAATTGAAATTAAAAACAGATGCGTATCTGATAATTAATTATGACTCATCTTTATTTATATGAAGAGAGAAAAAAATTTGTACCTGAATTATTCCCTGTATACACTTCATTTTCTTTTTAAACTCTCGTCACATTCGTAATTTATTGAAGCTTTTTTCATAAAAATACCACTTTTAAATACTATTTATCCAATATTTGTTGTTTTTAAAACATATTAAACATATTTGACAAATCAAGAAATTGTTTTTGTGAATGCATCTCATTAAAAAATTCCGATAAAACAAAACACCTTATTAGACCTCTGTGACGTGACAAATGAAAATTGAAACAATGACAAAATGACTGACAAGATTTTTTTGATTTATCTAAAAGAGTAATTTTTAACGATTTCACAATTCTTTATAACAAAAAAATTCATTCGAAAATCGATATACAACAATTCTTATTATTTTGAAGAAATCAAATTTTTTAAAATATGATAAAGTTTCCAATATATATATATATATAATTTTTTTTTTTTTTTTTTTTTTTTTTTTGATAGAAAATGTCAGATTAAAAATTTTTTTGTCACAATTTGTCATTGACCTTCACTGACTGACACTGACAAAAGAGAAAATGGTAGATATTTTTCATTCTATCATCTAATTTTTTCCAAAGCTTTTTGAAAAAATTTTAAAAGATTTCGCAATAATTCGTATTATTCTGTTTTTAATTAATGAATATATATATATATATATATATATTGACGGACAAGGCTCCAAGTTATTTGTCAGTTTACAGAAGATTACACCTTATTTCTGCAACATAAATATTTAAACCTTTTCAAATCGATCCTCCAACAAATACCAATTATTATTAAAAATGAGAATTATTTATAAAATTTTTCATTTATGAAAAACTCAACGATTTGTTCGAATTTTTTTTTCAATCATAAAACTTTCATTTTTTCATTCTCATTCAAAATTATTAAAGAAATGTTCAAAAATTTAAAAAGATGTTTAAAATTTCTATATTGATCTTAATTCATATTCAATTAATTTTCTTCTATTTTTTCTTTTGTTTTATTCATCAAAAATACAATTTACTAATTATTTTTGATATTATCAAAAATAATCACTTCATAATAATTTTAATAAATATAAAAATGAATTTATTTCAAAAATAAAAAAATTTATTATCGAAATATCCTAATAAATTAAATAAAACATAAATAAAGAACTAAAATATTCCAAATTAATTTTACTTAAAGTAAAATTCTTTCTTTAATGAAAAATATATCTTAATGCAAATTACTTCAATATTTTTGAAAGAAATTATTAATTTTGACTAAAAAATAAATATTTATATGATATAATTTTTTAATGAATTTTATTAATAAATTATTTTAATTTTGAAATGAAAATAGTTCGAATTAAGAAATTATTTTTGAAAATATGAAAGGATATTTTAAATTAAATCTGTTATCAATGAATATTTTTATTCAATATTATGTCTAGAATTCATAATACAAATGTCATTTAACCATTGATTTTTTTTTGTATGGAATTGTAAATAATTTTTTTTAAAAAGAGTTTCTTGTTTATATCTGAATATTAAATAATGAGAATATTCGTCTAACATATTTATTATATTCCTAATCATATTTAGAATTTTTAATATCATTTTTGTTTTTTGAAATAAATTTAAAATGTTTGAGATAATTTTTTATTGAAATAATCTATTTGTTTGTTGTCATTTTTTTTTTATCAAGTTATTTTTATAATTAGAAAATTTGTTTTTTTGAAAAATTTGAACAAAAAATGTTTTCATTCAATTCTAAGTTTTAAAAGATATTAAAATTTGAAAAACGTACAAAATTTTCATAAATGAAATTTTGATAATAACACATGAAGAAAAAAATAATGCAAAGCCAAATTTAGTTTCCAAATGCAGATTTCGACCAACAATTTTCACATTTTGGAATTTGATTTTCAGCAAAATCATCTGAGGCTTGAAACACGCAATTCAGCCCACCGACAATATCTGATCCAGCGATTGAAATAAAATAACCTGCTCCTCTTTATGATGAAGATAAATGATGGCAGCTAGTGCACATATTTATTCGATGGCTGCGAATCAAAAACATCTCCTTCAAATTCCAATTATTTTTTGATAGAGGTTCCATAACTGCAGAAAACACGTCAGTTAAAATTTTTGGTTCATCCAGACATCCAAACAACAGTTCATAAAAATTCTTCATTCTTCTCTTTCCCCAAGCTTTCACTGATTTTGATGGATTCCGATTTTCTTCCAAAAGACACAAAAAATATCTTTGATTTTTGGAAATGTGACTTTCCTCTGTGCATTTATCAATGCATAAGGAAGCAAGACATTGACATAAAGAATTGAAAGCACATGTTTTCCCAAAATTATTTAATGATCTTCCTTTGCAAATACTCATTAATACATTCACATCATCATCACTATCTTTATCACTCAACTCCAATTTAAACAAACTCTCCGCATATTCAAAAATTTATCTCTGTTTAATTTGGATTTGTTATCTATTTTCAATTTAGGACGAAATGTGTATTTCATAAAATTGTCAAAAAAATCGATGGAATAAACATAATCATTCTCAAAACAAACATCCGACATAATTGAAGAATTCGAAAGACAATAAAATATATCTATATGATAAATTACATTCATTGAAGGAGCTAGAGAAGTTTTTGAATGAATTTTTGAAAGATCTGACTGATAAATATTCTTTGATGATGATGTTAAAATTGGTTGATTGTTGTTTGTGATGCGAAATGATGATGCATTACATGCAATCTGTGAATTGGTAGAAATATTTTGTTGTGAACTCACACTTAACTGTTTTTCTTTTTGTTTTTGTGAATTCTAAGCAAATTCAATCTTTTCAAATGGCAACTCCTGAAAGTGTTGTTTCTGAATCCATTTTGAATTATCACATATAGTTATTGGATAATTTTCAAACGATTCTGTGCTTTCAGAATTGGAATGAAGCTCAATTACATGTCGACACTCTTTCGGAAAAGCTGTTGTAAAAAAAAAAAATTTGAAATAAAATGAAATGAAGATGTGAGAATAATTGCTTCTTTCTCTTTAATGATGAAGCGTTTTCAAAAATTGTTTTGACCTTGATAGTGCCTCAAAAAGTTTTTTTTCCTTGTTCTGTTGATTGGAAAAATGTTGCGAGAACAAGTTCTGCATGGTTTTCTGAAATTTTTTCGGAAGCTTTTTCAAGATTTCTGATATCCCTTAAAATGCTTATGAATATTGCTCCAATGATCATTCAATTTATGTGAAAATATTGTGTTTGCTCAAAATGAATTCTCACAAATTGGTTTTTATTTTTGAAAAGTGATAAGTATTTAATATCTTCGTCTAAAAATAATTGAACCTATTTAATTTTAATATTTCGATAAATCCATCAATTTTTCTTTCAACACATGCATTCTCTAATCAATTACGTTTGAAAGTTCCAATTTTCAAAAAATAAAAATCACACACATTTTTTGCAAAAAAATGAGTGATTTCTTTTGAAATCATCTTTTTTCACACAAATTTTTCAGTTCAAAAATTTATCTTAAATATTAACATTTGAACTTTAAAAATGTATTCTGAAGCCTTTTAACTTTTCATATTTGATTAAGTTAAAACATTTGTTCAAAAAAAAAAAGAAAAAAGAAAGAAAAAAAAAAAAGAAAAAAGAAAGAAAAAAAAAAAAGGAAAAAAAAAAGAAAAAAAAGGAAAAAAAAAAGAAAAAAGAAAAAAAAGAAAAAAAAATGATAATCATACTTCATCTCTTATAATTAAAAATCTCAATCAAAAAACTGACAATCTCTGAAAATCAACACTCCGATAAATAATATGATGATAAAAATAATCACCCAAATTATCAAATAAGTTTCAATAATATTTTATTTAAATATCGAGCATTTGAAATTAATCATAAATAATGACATATATACAATCAGCGTATTTTGAGTTTTGGTTTTTTAAAGGATCCTAACATTTAATTCTCAATAGAAATTAATTTTAGTAGAATTTTATTCTTTCGAATTGAATTGATTGGGAAACGACTTGTTCCACTTCGCTTTTTGAATGTTAATCACTTTATATAGTTATTTTTTTTCAATTTTTTTTTTTGGTAACTTTCGAACATTCAAATTCTTTTTGTTTTGTGACTCGTGACCTTAACTTTTATCGTTTCTTAAATAACTTCCCCATTAAATTGAGTAAGGTTTTAACATTTTGTTGGTATGTCTATTATATGTAATTAAAACTTTTTTTGATAAGTTTTTTGATTTTTGTTTTATTTTTGAACAGTGCATTTGAATCTTGTTTTAATGCAGTTTTAACTAGAATAAATAACTTTTAACCATTTTTAACTATATTTTTTATATGTTTTGTATATTAATAAAAGTTCTAAATGATTGAATAATTCTTTTTTTTACAGATTCACTCATTTCATATTTTTATTTTTTGTTTTTAGAATCAACAATGAAATAAAGTTATTCAATGAAAATTTCATGTTTTTTTAATTATGTTTTATATAAATTAATTTTAAAAACTTGTCAATTATTAAATGATATTCTATTTAAAAAAAAAAATGAAAGTTAAGTGAATTGAAAAATAAAAAACTATTAAAAAACAAAATGTTATTATCTCAGCAAGCTCAGCAAATGTGTTTTGCTAACTCTTTATTCTTTCATTGTGGAATTGGAAAAAGAAGCAGAAGGAAATAATGTTGTTGATGAATGTTGCTGCAGGCGAAGAGATCTTCATTAATTTGAGATGTGTCAATCTTGTAAACAATCACCACTTTCTGTTTCTTATTCCATTTTTGTCTCTCTCATTTATTTTTATTCAATCACTTCTTTCTTTTTCTTCAACAGAAATTTTCCTTTTCTTATCCTTTTCCTCTTTTTCCTCTTTTTCTTCCTTTTCTTCTTCATTTTCTGACTGTGAGTCATGAGAATCGCCTAAAAAACATAGTTATGGTAATGTTAATATAAAAACAAGAAAAATAGACATTAAAAACATTAATATGGGTTGAAAAATAAAATCACTCTAACATCTTTGCAAGCAAAGATGCAACATTGGGTGTCAATGGAAAGTCAGGATTCAGGCGGTTTTTCAGTTTTGCTCTGTATTTTTCATTTGAAACTCATCTTGCTCTTTGTCTATTTAAAAAGTGTATTTGTGAGTCATTGACAAATTTTTCATTAACATCAATATCCTTTGCAGTCAGCTTATTGTGTTGAATATGAAAATTGACAAAGCAGCACGCAACAGAAAATTAACTTCTGACTGAAGACTTTGAAAGGCCAGGGATGCTGAAAGACAGCGAAAAGCTTTTTCAATCTACCAAAGAAGCGCTCAACGATTACGCGACGAGAAGCGAGGTGTGGATTTCCGACCGGTTTCGTAATATATGCATCCAAATCAGCCCTCGCCGCGATGTGTGCCGAGTCCGCAAGCACATTTGAGCCCTCAAACTGCACCTTTAATTGTGGGAAATTCTCTTTGAAGATAGAAAAGTCATGTGTTGAGCCGGTATAAATGGAACTGAGCGTGCATGCTTTGCCAATGCGTGTGTTTTCACCAACTTCAGCCTTTGCGCAGAAGATATGATGCTTCCCGCTGTAGAATTTTGTTCCAAACTGCCAACTTCCAGCTGGTCTGTTGATTGGAAGAACTGTGCCGCCAACCACAACACCCACATCTCTCATATCATCTAATCTATCTGGTCGAAATGTTAATAACAAATCAGCAAAAGGTATTTTAAAGTCATTCACAACACTATGAAAAAGTCGAACAAGAGAATTTGGTGTTCTGAAAAATGATGAAGCTAAAAAATGAGTGATTGTTTTGACACACACACACACACACACACACAAAAAAAAAAAAAAAAAAAAAAAAAAAAAAAAGAAAAGAAAAAGAAAAAAATTTAAAATATAAAATTTAATAAAATAATCCAATCAAATTACAATACACAGAACATAGTTATGATTTAAAAAAATAATCGCTTATTTTAAAAGCAATTTCATTGTAGTGGTTTGATCACAATTTTTGTGTTTTTTTTTAATAGTTTGTGATTGAACATTTTTCGAGCAGCGAACTCAAAATATGTATTCGTTAAGCAAAGAGTGTTGTATACAGGTTTGAACTGATAACAGAATATTGTTAAATTTCTGATGATTTTTTCCAGTACAATTTACAAATTTTTTTGGCTTTGTTTACATGATCACTATTAATAATTGTTGTTAATGAAACACTTTTTAATGATTATTCATTTTTAGCAATTCAAAACAATGATTATATCAATTTGGAATAGTCATTTTATATAAGAATAAGTTTTTCATGAACAAAACTATTTGAAAGATTTTGTTAATAATAAGATTTTATGATAGTTGTTTGAAAAAAAATTTCTAACAATGAAATAAAACATTTGGAACAAATCCAAATATTATTATTGTTGTTTATAATAAAAAGATAAAACAATGATTAATTGTATTATAATTTCATAAAAAATTTTTGCTGGATTAGTAATGATTGTGATGGACTCTGAATTGGAGTATTTTGAGTCAGTGAATCCGAATAAAAAGATGTAGCAGTTTTAACAGGAAAAGGAGCAGTTAAAGATTAGTGTATATTTTGTGTTTATTTTCATTTGCGAAAGATAAACAAATCGAGTGAATAACATCTGGATTGTGTTTTTGATATTTCTCTTTCACTTTCTCCTTCGAAAAAAATTTTTTTCATTTTAAAATTTGAATCTTTGTTTTTCCATTTATTCTTTTCTTTAACAAATTGCATGATCTCTGGTATCTGAATTATTGTTTTCTCCATTTCAGTTAACAAAAATATATGTGAGAATATTTTTGAATTCAAATTTTATTGTGTCAAAATATTTGATTTTTGAATAATATTTATATTATTTGATGATGAATACAATTAAAACCGGATATCATTACATCGAATATAATCAACATCGTTTGAAGTCACATTTTTCCATGCACAAACATTTTTGTCCAAATTTTCATTCATTTTCCATCACACATTGTCACAGGGCTGAAAATATATAATCACAATTTTTATTATTATAGGTGCTTTTTTCAATGAAATATCGATTTTTTGATCAAAATTTTCAATTTTTTAATTTTTCAAAATTATGTTTAAAAAAGTCTAAATAATGTGTATTAATAAAAAAATTGATTTCGCAAGTGAAAAATGCGTTTTAATGAAAAATTTTCAAAAATTAAAAGTTTCACTCAAATTTAATTAATTAATTAATTAATTTGAATAATTTTCTGTGATAAACAGCATCGTATATTATCACAATCGGATAAAGTCACAAAAAGTTATGCAAAAACAGATATGATTATTGCAGGTTTATATTGTATTTTAACAATTAATCACAACAATTATTTCCAACTCTGAATTTATTTTTTTGAAGGAAAAACAAAAATTGTGTTTATTTATAAAATTTCTATATATTTGTCAGTTTTCTATACAAAACATACTAATAAAAATGAAATGAGAAAAACAAAAAAGCAACAAAAACAATAAAGTTAACGAAATTAGATCAATATAGCTATTTTGCTATCAAAAATACAGATATAAAATTGATTTCAACTGTTGATCATCTCTCGCTCGTGTTTAAAACGTTAGTTTCAAATTGTTCATTATGATCCGAATCGGAATAAGAGATGTTGAAAATAAACAATTTACACTAAAAACAATCAAAGAAAGAATTCACAAACTTGTGGTATTTGAAAGATCTGCCAACTAAGAAGAGAGTTTGAAAAAATAAGTCAATATCTTGATCGTAATTGACTCATAATTGTTAACAAAAAGATCAAAAAATGATCTATTCAAATCAGATTTGATTAAGTCAAATCAAATAAGATTGACTAAATGCAAATTGATTAAATCAAATCAAAATTATGCACTCAATTCGCAAAAGTTCAACTTCAAACTCGATGTAGTCTAGTCGGTTAGGATTTAGGATTTTCACTCCTGAGACCCGGGTTCGATTCCCGGCATCGAGGATATTTTTTTCAATTATTAATTATATAATATTTTCACATATAATTCGAAAAATTTTCTTTTGCAGTTTAAAAATCATTTATTATGATTTGAATTTCTTATTGATAATAAATTGAAATTAAAAACAGATGCGTATCTGATAATTAATTATGACTCATCTTTATTTATATGAAGAGAGAAAAAAATTTGTACCTGAATTATTCCCTGTATACACTTCATTTTCTTTTTAAACTCTCGTCACATTCGTAATTTATTGAAGCTTTTTTCATAAAAATACCACTTTTAAATACTATTTATCCAATATTTGTTGTTTTTAAAACATATTAAACATATTTGACAAATCAAGAAATTGTTTTTGTGAATGCATCTCATTAAAAAATTCCGATAAAACAAAACACCTTATTAGACCTCTGTGACGTGACAAATGAAAATTGAAACAATGACAAAATGACTGACAAGATTTTTTTGATTTATCTAAAAGAGTAATTTTTAACGATTTCACAATTCTTTATAACAAAAAAATTCATTCGAAAATCGATATACAACAATTCTTATTATTTTGAAGAAATCAAATTTTTTAAAATATGATAAAGTTTCCAATATATATATATATATGGGTATATTTTTATGAAAAGTCACCACTGATCAAAAAAATTGTCCCATGGATGTGATTTTTAACTCATTCCGTTTCCATTATTTTTATGAAAAACTGAGACTTTCTCAGTGATGTTTGATGATTATAAACAAACATCTTAATAAGAAAGAGCAATTTCGAATAAAAAATAATATTTCTGTTTAACTGATCAGAATAAAAATTTAAAATTTTCGAAGAATATGTGATAATATTTTGCAGCTTATCTTAAAATTGTTGATTCATAAAGTTTTAAACGTGTGCATCAATAATTTTTTTGTGAATTAATTTGATTTTCATATTAATTTGATGTTTTGTAATGAACGAAGTTTTCTTTATACAATATGTACCTGAACTTTTCAAAGATACAAGTTTTACCGCCACATGCTCAATATATCCGAAATTGGATATAGAAAGATGTTTGCATTTGTTGTAACACTTAATTTTATTATTTATTTGTTTTTCATTTAAACGTACTTTGGAAAATTAAATAGTTCGCAGTTGACGGCCAATATTCGTTTTATCAATAGCAATACTCAAAGTTGGAAATAGAAAGAAGGAAGTTTCGAGATTATCTTTTCGTGCTCAAAGAAAAAATACTATATATATTGAAACGTAGAGGAAACGTACAGATAAGACATTGAATGATTCACCTCGCTGATCACAAGCAATCATCATTTGAAAGCGAAATATAGAATACGAAACTGAAAGCACACAATCATGCTCTCCCAATCGCAAACTTCGCAAACTGCAAGGCTATCGGACATACGCTTTATAACTACACAACCGTCTCAATCGCAGCAAATTCGTCCATCTTTTCATTCTGTCTGTCCGAATAAAAAAGTTACAACGTAACATCTGAAGCCAAACATCCATTCCCACCCCATTCTCCTCTCTCCTTCACCTCTTACAAAAACCACTCTCTCCTCCTTCTCATTCTTCTCCCTCCACCCAAACAGCTTCTCCCAAATGAATGTGATGAGCATCTTCCTGAACGGATGCATCATTAGTTCCACAACATGCTTCCTCACAATCCGCACCCGCTCAACATACAGGTCCACCAGCCCCCCTTCACCTTCACATTCATCTTCGCCAGATAGTCCCGCTAGATCCCATTCTCACTCGTGTTGGCCAGCGTCACACACTCTGGATGCACAAGCAAACTAGAAAGCGATTCCACGAACAGAACTTGCACTCACTTTTCATCATCATCATCATCTTTTTTTTTAGGCATCAACACTTCTTATTCTATTCTCAATCTCAACCTCGCTTCTCATTCCACATCATCGAAGTCTCCAAGCTGAAAGATCATAAACCATTAAACGTTGAGTGTGCTTTTACTGAGACAGTGAATCCAACACAAAATTCTCGTTGATCCTCGAAATCAGCATATTCGAGCATGTCCTTCAGTCTCTCCTATTTCATGCCCTTCTCCACTTTGAATGCAGTGTATTCTTCGAGCAATTGAAAAAAAAACTTCGTTGTAACAAAGATAATTTTTTGACAGAGCAGGTTGTGCGGAACTTATCTTCCTTTGCGGTTTATGCTAATTGTTAAACAAAGAGGGGTGGAAGAGACTGCGTGTGGAGCGATAGCTCTGCAGCCGGACAAGGAAACGCGCTAATGTAGGTGACGTTCAGCACGCTATTGTTCAAGACAGAGAAAGATTACTACAGAGCAAGAATTACACTGAAGGAAATGTGGGAAGAGCTGAAGATGCAAATTCTGATGTTCAAGCTGGTGACAGAGCAGCTGCAGTTCTTGGTGCTCAGTGTGATGAATGCGCAGGCACATTACAAGGAGCTGCTAGGATACATCCACACAACATGAATGTGATACTGTTGCATGGCCATCTGCTGCTGGTGGAAATGCAATGAGAAGAGAACGGGGCTTTGATTCTGCTTCAAATGGTAGATGAAATTGAAGAAGTGTCAATAACTGCGCCGATGCAGAAGCAATTGTCAACAGCAGAAAGAGAGAAGAAAAAGGGAGTGATTTGAGAGAAGAAAATGGAGCTGATAGAACAGCTACTGCTATAACTTCTTCTTCTATAGATTCATTTGCTGAGAGAAAAGTTAATGAACTGGAGAGCAGAGCTGCGAGAGAGTTCCAGAAGGGAGTGTGAAAGGAGTTTGAGGGAAAGAAGGAGAAGAAGGAGAAGAAGGAGAAGAAGGAGAAGGAGGAGAAGGTGGAGAAGGTGGAGAAGGAAGAGGAGAAGGAAGAGGAGAAGGAAGAGGAGAAGGAAGAGGAGAAGGAAGAGGAGAAGGAGAGGAGAAGGAGAAGAAGGAGGAGGAGGAGAAGAAGAAGAAGAAGAAGAAGAAGAAGAAGAAGAAGAAGAAGAAGAAGAAGAAGAAGAAGAAGAATTTGATGATGAATTTGAAGAGGAAAAAGATGAAGAAGAATTTGATGAGGAGGAAGAGGAATAAGATGAAGAAGAGGAAAAAAGATTATTTGGATAATGATTGAAAGTATTTGGAGAAGCAAAAGATGAAGAAGAAGAAGAAGAAGAAGAAGAAGAAGAAGAAGAAGAAGAAGAAGAAGAAGAAGACGAAGACAAAGAAGAAGATGTTGATGAAGCATGACAAGGCATTGGCCTTTCCTCCCTCTTCATCTGTCAATCTATCACCTAACGAAAATGCATCACACGCTGCCATCCTCAAGTGGCAGCCCAAATCATATCGCATCTTCCACTTAATTCCAACATCTGCAGCCCTAATAGCTTCATTAGCAGTTGTACCATCCGGATTATTGCCTCCGACACGTTTTTTCTTCTCACCCTGCGATTTCACAGCATCCACTCTCCGCATCCTTAACCAACCTCAATTTCCCTGTTCGACTACACCTACGATTCCTCCGAAAATTTCTTGTGCACCGCTTCATCCAGCTCCAACTCACTGTCTTATCAAATCGCTCTGGAATCAAACAACATCTGAAGCACTCTCCGGTCAGCCACATTGCATTCATCTGGTTGGCTCAAAGAGCATCGCGATGAAGAAGCAGTTGCGCTGACACACATCCCCAGCACCGAAGCAAACAATGGAAGACGAATCGCAAACAGCTGGAAAACATCTAAAAAGACCCGCAGCTACTGCTCCGGCTGCGTTGGCAGATTTAAAACAGAAAGAAAAGGCTCCATTTTATCGTTCGCATTTCCTCAACAAGCCCCGCCAAATGACGATGAGAATTTTTCTGTGATGAAATCGATGGATAGCATCAGCATATCACATCAGATAGCACCTTCATCGTCTTTTTCCGATTTGCTGCTCCTCCGCTTCAATTATTCAGTAGATACACTAGAAACACTAAAGCATAGATGTTTATATCATCAGATTCGAAATACTCTCATGTTTCGAATCTTATGCAGAAGCAAGAAGAATTCTGCATAACCTCTTCTCCATCTGCTTCTTCTCCTCTTTTTGCATGTTTTGTTCTTCAACACCTCTTCTGCAACATTCTTCTTCTCCCTTTTCTTCTCCCCTTTCTCCTTCTTTTCCCCTTCAAGCCTATCCAGCACAGCCTGCGCAGTCACTGCTGGAGAAAGAACCACATCCTCCATCCACAGCCCCGCCTCCAACAGCCCCTTCTCCACAATCTCCCCCACTTCACACACTGCAACCCATCGCACCATCACTTCATCGTCCAGCTTCACCACCACACGCCTCGACTGTTGCGGTCTCCATATATGCAGTGAAGGGTCAGATTAATTGTTGATCAACAGGAATGCTATTCACGTCTGCCTCTGTAAAGATCCACTTGCCCCCTGACTTCGTACCCACCGACGCTGCAAGCGACGTTGGCAGCTCCACCAGCGGAACCGAAAGCATCTCCGAAAGCACCACATCGTATGTACACACAACACCCCCATACAACTCCGCCCGCAGAGCCACAACATATCCCCGCAGCGTCTGCAACGCCTGCGGCGACAGCAGCAGCTGCAGTGACAGCGGTATGTACCGCCCATACACCTCAGCCGCCTCTGGCACCACAATCCGCAGCCGCCTCTCGATGTCCATTCATCGTTGCTGCAGAAGAGAATGACGAATATACTGCCAGCTCATCCAAATGGTCAATTGTAGACGCTGATGATGAAGATGAATATGACGATGGCTTAGCATCTCCAGCCGCTTTCTACTCTTCGCTTCTCCACCTTCGGAATGGCGAAGTTGATCGTCGTGCTGTTACTATAGAAGAAGACAAAGAATTTAAATGGCGCTGAGAAAAGAGACGAATGTAAGAGTTCATCAGCTTCAAGAAGCTTATTGAAACAACTCATCATTCAAAATTGCAACACCTTCTGTGTCACAAACACTTGATCAATGTTCAATTTGGAAAACTCAATCATCACAGAATTTCTTTTGGAAGGGACTGGAAATGAGAAGAAAAAGATGAGCAAAAAAGAAAATGAAAAGTTGAAAGCTATTTAAGATATGATTATTGATATGATTCAAAACTTGAGATGTCATTTCTTTTTTGAATATTTTTTATAAAAGGACATAAATTTTTAAGAAATTATATGATATTCTTCATTTGTGTATTATAACATTAATAACAGCTCAATATTAACAGCCTATTGAATTTCTTTTAATTACAATCAGCTCAGTTTCGAAATATTTTTCCTGTTTAATATTTTTTTTTCAAAATACTCAAATTCAAACAAGTTAGAATCTATCTGTTTTTCAACTTAGGAACATATTCAAAAAGAATTCTCCTTTCAAAAATACTAAACGTTTAAACAAACTGTTGAAATGAAAACATAGAAATATGAACAAATTATTCTATTGCTCCAAAAAACAAGAAAAATTATATTTAATAACATAAATATGATTAAACAGTAAAAATAATATATGAAATGTGTTTCATTGAGACGTAATATTTGTGAATATGCGTGATAAAACAGAAAAGAATAATATTCAGCAATAAATGATGGTAACGTAATGATCAACATTTTCTGATCATTTGTGATCAGATTTTCAGATCAATTAATATTTTGTGACTTTTCAAAAAAAAATACCCATATATATATATATATATATTAAACCTGTGTGACGTAATGACAAATGACGTGAAATTTTTCATTTCTGACGGACTTAACGAAAACTTTCACGTCAGTAGTTTATTATCGTTATTTCAGAAGAAATAAAACGAAAAGGAATTGTCAACTTTATTCTTTTCATTTTCATATAATTTTTTAACATTAAAAAATTCACTCTCACATTGTTTTATTTTTTTTATGCAAAATTCAAAATATTTATTTCAATGGGATACTGACGAAAAGGCAAAAAAGGAATTTCAGATCGTCATTGACCGTCATGCCCGTCATGTCAAGTCAGAGTCTCCATGAGTTAATCAAAAAAGCAAATTTTAACTCTTTGGCAAAAGAGTTGCATTTGTCTTTGTCTCCAATAAAATGGTTTGAGATATAAAGTTTTTTTTGAGCTTTTGTCAAGATAATATTGCTGAAATCAAAATAGATTGTCTATTGTGAAGAACAAATGAAGAAAATATCACTGCGAGTCAATTCAATAAAACATCCAGCTCGAAGTTTCATTTGCAAATGATTTATTTGTTCAAATGAAGTGATTTTCACGAACTGGTTTTCAGAAGTTAATAAAGAACATCACCTTACGCATTTCATTTCTTCAGAATATTCGCTCCTCGTTGTTTGTTTTCGTCTCTTCGTTTCTTAAACAAATATAATGAAAATTCAACATCGATAAATTTATCTTCAAAGAATATTGATTTCGAATTTTTCATTCAACCATCTCTTCTGACAATGCAAATTTGCATTTATCCATTTCATCAACCGACAAGAAACATCAATCTTCTTCGACTTTGCCACCGGAGAAATTGGTTATTATTTCTCTGAAATTCCAGCTGAACAACCGACTTATGAATTTTTCACTGAAAACAATAAGACAGAAGCAATTTCTTTGAATAATGCTGATATTTATTATAATGTTGTTGAAAATAATGAAATGGAAAAATAGAAATTTTTTGTACATTTTTTTAAAGCGCACGTATAGGACGGAGATTAGCAATATATGCCTTCATAGCTTTCTAGGGCTTTTTCGCTCTTTGCATGTTCGCGAGTTAGGTTTGGGCAATCACTTGAATGCATCATATATATGAAGATGAAAGACATTGAATGATTATTGACAGTTGATTAATAGAAGATAAAAATATTTTTTAAAAAATATTCTATTCATACACTTGATAATTATTATTCTTTGATCCATATCACATCATATAGAAAGAAAAATATTATAAGAAATATTTGGAGACTGTTTATCTTTGTTGTTATTCGGATAAAATGAAATGAACGAAGAATTAACCTCAAAAATTGTTGAAAAAGCATTATATTCGCTAAGTGGCTTTTGTTTACAACGAAATCGCAGAGAGTTGGAGGAGTTGAGTGTGAGGGAGTTTGTGAGGGAGGTGAGGTGGAAGATGCTTTGACTGTTGAGGGCGAGACTGGTGATTGCTGTGTGGTTGAGGGCGAGGGAGCCAGCAGTGAGGAAGAAGAGGGGGGTTGTGATTGATGATGAAGATGAGGTTGCTCCGGTGATGGTTGTTGTGTTGAGATTGAGGGAAGGGGAGTTATTGGAGAGGTGGAAGAGGATGGGGGCGATGGGGTTTGAGGAGTTGTGGGCGATGGTGAGGGCTGAAACTGTGAGGGAGCCCTGAGTTTGTTGGAAGAGGGCAGACGAGGCAGATGGATCTGGTGAATAAGATGTTGATAAAGGAAATGAAGAAGAAGAAGCTGGTTGGGAAATGCCACTGGAGGTGATAGTGGTGGCATCTGTTCCGTTTCCTGTGATTTTTGTATCAATTGCATTGAAAGTGAGTGTTTGAAGAGGAACAAATGTTGAGGTGAGGAGGGTGAGAGAGGCGTCGTGGAGGAGGGAAATGAAGCCGTTGAGGGCATACTCGATGGTGGCACATGGGGTCTGTTGGGGTCTGCCACAGGCATCAGCATCAGTTCCGCTGTTAGAAACGATTTTGTTCTGGGCGATGAGAGGGAGCCAGCCATTATACACAGCGTTATCAGCTTGTCCAGTATTATACACTCTTTTAGTTGGAGTTGTTGAGCCACAATTCTCAAACGGGGATTGAGTGATTGCATTACCACTGAAGAACACATCATTCCCCCTGCCGTTTGTTGCTGTGTTTCCATCGAAGAAACAGAAAGTGATGAATTTCATTCCATTCATCCAAGAGTAAGTTCCATCAAAGTATATTCCTGCTCCGCCATAAGTGGAAGAGGCAGTCAGATTGTTACTGATGAACTGACACTCAATGATTGAAAACTGACTTGGTTTATTTTGTGGAGGCCAATGAAATGTGAGAGAGCCAGCAGAATCACCACCAGAATTTGCGATACACTAACATTTGGAAAACAGGAATTGAGCATCTGAGGGTATGTAATAGAGGGAAAAGTACCAACCAGTTCCACACCAATCTGTTATTGAGCAACTTTCCACTCTGTTATCTGAGAATGTCCAAACAGAATAAGGTTGATTGCAATACAAATAAGCAGCTCCTTCATGCAGAGCGGTGCAAGTGGTGAAATTGGATTTTGCTATATTAACATTTAGCAGATATAAGCAATCAAACGCTCCGGCATGATCGCTGGTCGAACAGTTGAAATATAAACATAAAGCAATTAACAGATATGCATTTGCCCATTCAACACAAAGTGCTCTTCCACAACTTGACCCTCCGTTTGAATCATTCCTTTCACACCATTAAAAACGATGACTGTTTAAATCGAATAAAATTAATTATCCTGGTGTTTATCTTTGAGTTTCTGTTCTTACATGCACCACAGCAGCATTTGATGAAGTGCATGTCTGAAAAATGAAGTTGTTTGTTTTAAATTGAAGGTTGAATCGATGAAAGAGCGTGGGGACAGGAAAGGATGCGGAGGTAATGATGAAAAAGAGAAATCTTTTAAAATATTCTTTGAAAAAATTCAACAAACATTCAAACATAAGAGGCATCAGTGATTGTCTAAAATAAGCAATAAAGAAATGAAATACTTGAGAATAGTGGGCAGAAATATGAAAATTTGATTGAAAAAAGAAAAAACATCAAAATGAAAAATCAGAGAGTTTTAAATAATATTAAACCGTATAAGTGCTAGATACATCAATCGTTATGTGAAAAGTAGTGCAGTGACACATTATGAACATTATTGTGCAAATGAGGTATTGGATCTCTGATTAAAAGCAACTCATTCTTAATTTAAAATTGAAATCGATTTATGGGAAAAAGAAAATCAAATCAAAAATTGTTCCTTTCAAAAATTATTTCAAATAAACTTTTTATTCAAAAATAAAAAATGTTAACTATAAATAATTTGAAATCATTTTTCTTTATAGAAAAAAAAAAAAAAAAAAAACCACTGACGTGACCAAAATTCACTGACGGACGTGAAGACAAAAATTTCATCACGTCACACAGGTTTAATATATATATATATATATAATTTTTTTTTACTTTTTTTTTTTTTTACTTTTTTTTTTTTTTTTTTTTTTTTTTTTGATAGAAAATGTCAGATTAAAAATTTTTTTGTCACAATTTGTCATTGACCTTCACTGACTGACACTGACAAAAGAGAAAATGGTAGATATTTTTCATTCTATCATCTAATTTTTTCCAAAGCTTTTTGAAAAAATTTTAAAAGATTTCGCAATAATTCGTATTATTCTGTTTTTAATTAATGAATAAATATATATATATATATATATTGACGGACAAGGCTCCAAGTTATTTGTCAGTTTACAGAAGATTACACCTTATTTCTGCAACATAAATATTTAAACCTTTTCAAATCGATCCTCCAACAAATACCAATTATTATTAAAAATGAGAATTTATTCTTAACTGTTGTTCAATTTGTGAACAAAAATAAATATTTTCCAATTTGTCACGTCAATAAATGGTATTTGCTTGTTTGTCTATTTCAAGAAAAAGCGAGAAGTGTTCCGCTGTTTGGCAATACATGGAAAAAATTTCATCCAACCAAGTGTCTGAGCTGCTGGAGTTCATGCTGTTGCATACAAACAAGGTGAAAGCTATTTCAGCAAGAATTCAGAAAATGTTTTATGGTTTGTTATATTTATTATTATTTGTTATAATCAATCATCAAACAATTCACATAACTTCATCAGATACAAACAATTTTATTTTAATGAGAATTGCCAGCATTTATAACAACGAACAAAACATCCACATAAAAGTTGCATTATTAAAGAGTGTCTGTCATGAAGACTCTCTTTCGCATTTTCTACAATTTGGATTCAGCTGTTCGGACGGCAACTACAACCACTTAAAACAGAACAGCAGCAATCTCTCATTTGAAATGTCTTTGCAAAAGAAACCTCCAATTCCACCCTCAAAAAAAAGTTTCCTTTAATATTTTTCGAAAAGTTATTAATTTTCTTTTTTTTTAAAAAAAATAAATGTTAAGAATTATCAAGAGAAGATAAATCGGCATTTCAGAAATATTTATTGGAAAATTCCACTGAATTGTCTGAAAATATCAGTCGCATTTCCAATTCGAAAAAAAGTCATTTTTTTAAATTTTTTTTTGTATCAATAATAATAGTTGTTAAATCTTGATTGACAAACATTATGAATTTCCTTTTTCTTCAAACAGAAAAAGATCATTCTATTTCCTTTGATGATGATTTTTCGATCATTAACTATGATTCATTAATGGAGGAAGAATTCGATCCTTTGAAAAATAACTTCATGTCTGAAGAAAATTCAACACATGAATTATCAGGAATGAGCACTGAGCATCTGCCAAACGAAGCTGCAATTGATTTGGAAGTTTTTAATAAGGAATCCCAATCAGATTTTCAGAATGAAGTTGAAAAAACAATTGCTCAAACACATTTGATTATTTGAACAATTGTGAAGAACTTTGAAATGACGACGACTGCAATTCGGGATATTTGATTGACAGCGACATTCGCATGGAAATTGACTATTGTTATTCCTCAGGCAACCAAATTGATATTCGAATCGATAATACAATGACCGAATCAGATTCCTATCCGAACAGTCATCAAGAGATTGAATTGAAGCTAACAACCGATTATCGGCAATGCTGAAATTTTAGGGATTACGAAATTACGGCAACACTTGTTGTTTAGCATCCATCATTCAAATATTTAGAGTTATTGTGACTCATTGTGGCAAGATTCAAAAAAGAAAAGGAAAACTGTCTTCATTTCATACAAAATTGTGCTCAATTGTGTATTGCTCATCGAAAAGTTCATCATCAACGCATTCATTTGACAATTATTCGTGGACGGAGCCTTTTGCAAGAAATTGGGAAAAAAGGCACTGGCTTGAGCAAAGAACTCAACAAGAATTTTATCTCACATTTTCAAATATGTTCAGCGATCTAATCTGTGCGCTGCCAGAATTGAAAAACTTGATGAATATGAAGGCAACATTCCCAAGAATTTGCTGTTGTTGTGGTTCCAAAACAATTGGTGCTTTGGAATCAACACCAGTCATTCGAATTTGTGGAAAAGATATTATTCAATTATTCAGTGAATCGTTTTCCACAGAAAATTAAAATTCAAATTACAAGGAAGCGTTTTGCACGATTTGCTAACAAACAACGAATCATTATTCATATCAAAAATTACAATTATTTCCATAATTTTTGCCATTTCTTTGAAAAGGAATTCAAACAAACAAAGCGAGTATATTCATATTGATAAAAATGTTTTCTTTCATTAGGAAAATTGTGAAATGAAGGCTTTTTCAAAATATCAAAATGGATCTCCTAATTATTCACTAACTGTTCTATTGTTTCGCACTGACAATAAGGAAAATAGTGACTTCTTTTCCTTGTGCAAGCATAAAAGTTTATTTAACAGTCAACCAGACAATCAAGTTGACAATTGGATTTATTGCAATGACTCAACCGTTACACACATTGGAAGCAACATCAAATCGACTGCAGATAAACTATCCAGTCATTGAAATGAAGCGATTTTTTATGTTTACGCTCAAGTATACAGTGAAGGTGTTCATTTGATTGATGTTCAAGTTTCTCCGACGCTCATGAGCAGTTCTTTTAATTCACATCAACTAGATTTGACCAAAAATCCTTTTCCAACAGTCTAGAACTCTTTTCATCAAAAATTCTTCTTTCTTCATCATTTCAACATAACGCTCCTCAAAATCCTTACTTTGAATGTATTTCAATTATTTCAAACACTTTTTAAACCACATCGCTTCATTTTAATACGAATGCTTCACACATTTCGTCCATTGAGTCAGATGAATATCTTTCTCTTCATTAGCTTTAATCAAAGAAAAACAAAACTTAATCATTTGTTTTCTCATCTTCCTCTCCAACAAACGTTAATCAATCAAAAAAATCAATCATCACCAACTCTCCCAAAGATATGTCAAATCAAAAAACTCAAAATAAATTATCCACAACATCCCCTCATCAACAATTCAACTCATATCATTTATCGAATTTATCTGAAGGATATGGAAAAATGAGTTCAAAGAGTATAACAAACAAATACAAACGACAAATTAGGCTTATAAATACTCCAAAATCAAAACTGTTTGAAAAATTCAAGGTATTAGACATTGATAATGTCACTCGGTAAATTCTTCAAAAGGACTACTCACTTGAAACGTGGAAAAAAATCAGATCTTTGTGATCTTTGTCAGAAATTTGTTTAACTCCAGAAGAGGAAGAGAACTTTTACGATGCAAGAAAAATAACTTTATTCAAATGAAAATGTGTCAATGTTATTGATCGAGAATCATAAGATAAAAGCAACCGATGAATAATCTCACTTTCGTCTCTTGAAAAATAACCTGTAGAAAAAATGAAGCGTTAATGTTGTTCGACTTTAAAGAAAACTGGAAAGTTTTCATGAAAAGAAATAGTGCCCGTCAGAGCTTCTATGATATACAAAAGATTTCTTATCAATACATTCTTGTCTTTCTGAGAAATAAAGAAAAAAGATTGATAAGCATATTTTAAATATTTTCCAAATGAAATATCTCACGATTATTGGCTAATAAATGACTATCTTGAAAAAGCGATGAATTTAATGTTTTTTTTAACAAAAAAGAATACTTCATTTAATGTGTGACATTTGTACATATTTTTGGAACTCAGATATTTTATTTTAAATTTTTTATTTGATTCATCTAATTACGCTTATGGAAAGTGTTGCACGCTTTCATTCTTTTGCAAAAACATAGAAAACTGAATGTGAATGTGAATTTAGCTATTTTAACAAGGTGTATTTTTTTCAATAATATTGACGATGAATTGGAGCTGAACAATATTTATGAATTTTTTGTTTTATTGAAGAAAAACTCTCAGAACAGAATGAATCCAATAAAAAAATTTAAATGAAGCATCTTATTCAATTTGAAGATACTATATGAAGTTTGTTTTCTTTATTTGGATTATAATTTTGAACAAAATTTTTTTTATTTCCAATTTCAGATACATCTTGAGTAATATTAAACAATGAAAGAAAATGGTAGTTCAGTTATTAAACAAGTCTGAATTTTTAGAAAGTTGGAGAAATGAACTATATCGTTCTGTTATATCTCCAGAAAACTCAAAGAGGGAATCAATAATAAATTTCTTGGAGTCACCATCAAAAGACGAACGGAAAAGTTTATGAGTTAGAATGTTTGAAGTCAAAAACTTTTACGAACTTTATTGAAATTCAAACACAAAATACACCAAAAATTATTCAAAATGAGAATTTTTGCAATCGAATTAATAATTTTGCAAACGAATTAATATTTTTTTCATTCAAAATAATAAATTTGCATTCAAATTAATAATTTTTGCATTCAAAATGAAAAAATTTCAAACGAAATGAAAATATTTGCATTCGAAATGAAAACATTTTCTGTTTTCATCGGAATAAAAATTATATGAAATTATCAAAATTTTTGTCAGAAAATTTAAAATTTCAGAAAATTTTTAAACGCCCATGAAAATGAAAACAACATGAAATTATTTCCGATTCAAAAGAAAAAAAATGATTTTCACAAAATTTAGTAAGAGAGTGAACAATTTTTTGTTTTGTTTTGAACAATTATTATTTCGAATGCAATTTTTATTTTTTTGAATGCAAAAATTCTCATTTTGAATAATCTTTGGTGTATATATTTTTTTAATAAAATAAATCTTCGTTTTTTTTTTTTTGTTATGACAATTTATATTCTCTGTTTGATTTTGATGTTTATTTATCATGTTTCAATTATAAGTTTTGAATGCAAAAATTTATTTCCAAAAAGAACATTTATTGCTCAAGTTCTTATCAATTTATTTTTCCATTAACAAAAAGAAAAAATAAACTTTCAAACTTTTTTGCACAAGGCATTGAAAAGCAACTTCACTCATATCTTTATTTCGCTTTTCACAGATTTCAAAAAAAATTCTACATGTCACAAAGCATTGTGTTGTGATATCAATGATACCAGTTTATAGATATGACAACCCAATTTATTCTGAAATCAAATAAAGTCAAGAAAAGTTATAAGTGGGTGATTATTTTTTCAAACATATTTTTTCTTTCAGAATTTTCGGTTCAAAAATTTCACTTTTATATCAACAAAAGAGCACAAAAAAATGAAAAGGCTTATCAAAAACAACAACATATTAATTTGAACAAAAAGATTTATATATTTAACAATTGTGAAAAATACACAAATTGCAGACAAATTCTCTTCCCAGTGACAAATAACCTTTGAAAAATGAACACACCGATAAAAGTTGTGATTTCAAATCCAATCACCCATATTAACTATTTTTCAATTATTTTTGAAAAATTTAACAAAAATGTTAATTAATTAATTAACACATTGTTTTCAAATAAGTATTTTTGTTTAATAATTTAAATTTTTTGATCAAAAAACACTTTCAAGATATAAATAATTTTTTCCTTTTCATTTCACGTAAAATATATCGAGAAAAGTTATTTTCGAAATTATTTTGGAAAATTTTTGTGTGAGTTTGTGTTGGTCTATGATAAATGTGAATTATGATACACAAAATATTTTCATTTAATTTATTCGATATAACATATAAATAATTTCATTTTTCCACAATATCAAAAAAGGTTACAACTTTTCCAAGTTAATATATATCTTTTATCTCCAATAGTCCTTTCAAGATGAGAATAAAATTTTCAATGTGATGATTCGAAATGAATGCAATATAAATATTTTTTTGCTCATTTCAACTGTTCAGTATTTTTCAACATTAAAGTTGAAAACATTGGGATTATCATGTGCTATTGAAAAACAAATATCAATCAGAAAATTTGTGGTGAGGCTTCTTGCTCAGACTGAAGTTGATTGGTTTGATAACATAAGACTTATTTCTTCTGTATTTCGAATCCGCATTTAATTCGAGTGAACCAATCTATTTGAAATACTTGCAGGATTTGCGATAAGCATTTTTACCTTTCCTCTGTTATCTGTATATTCGAAGAATCAATTCTTCCGCAAGATCCAGTTTCTTCCACATCCTCCTGCTCAATTTCTTCCAAACTGCACGAACATCTTTCTGTTTTATCTATATCCATACTGATTGCGTCTCTTGTTTCGCTTTGATTTGAAGATGCATCTTCAAATCGAGTTTGACTGAATAAATGATTAATGGTTGTTGGACTAAGAGGTATGTGTGATTCATTGAATTCATCATTCTCTGCTTCCTGTTCAGCTTCAATGAGTCCGCTAATTTTTTCAAATTTTTCCTCACTTATTTCTTCACAATCATTTTCTTCACATGATGTATTCAAAGAACAATTCTCTTCAAGACATTTTATGATGGTTGCAAGAATATTATCATTTGATGTTTTTGGTCCAAGTGACGAAATAATTTGTGTCGATAATAGAGGATTGGTGAATAAAGATGTAACTGTGTGAGGTCTTGAATTGATCTGATGTGTTTCCTTTTTGTTGTTGTCAATTGAAAGTCGTAATTCGGAAGCACTTAATGGTGAAACATTTTGAATTTGATCCTTTTTCAATATCTGTGAAGCTGCAAAAACCGTTGTTTCTGTTAGAAAGTGTGTTGGCTCACATTGATGACATATTGTTTTAGCAGAATAATCCGAGGATATATTCATTGAATGATTAGTTGAAAGATATGTATTTTCTGATGAATCAACGCGTATTTGAGAGGGAGGTCTATTCATCAGTGGATTGATGTGTGATTCTTTTGTTGTGTTTTGCTCAGAGGAAGACAATTGTGTTGCAGAACTCACAATTTCTTGTGAAATTTTTTCATTTTTGGTTCCTGAATATTTTGTAGATTATAAATTCCTCAAATTCGTCGATTTCTTTGAAAAAGATCACGAAAACATTTTTTGTTTGTGCAACATCTATCATTTGGGAGTTAATGAAAATGCAAGTGCAAGTTAATTTCCTCTTTCTCCTCCAAAAAAATAATTGGTCAACAAAATCATGCATTATTTTGTGTTCTGATTCCACTTTTCATCTTGAAACATTTTAAGTTCAGATATCCATGCATACTGAGCAAATTCACATAAAATTCATTGAAATACGTATCCAAGCTTTGACAAATTATCCTCAAAAATAAGATGCATTGTTTGTAGTGGGAAGAGAAGAACTTCGCATATTTTCACATCTGTTATTATTGATCTATCTGAGAAATGAAAATCGTGAATTAAATCAGTGTTTTTTCTAATAAAAAAAATGTTAAATAAACAAATCCAACGTGTTGAGATGAAAACTGGGCACTTGGGTTTCGATGTTTCCTTTGTTGCACGCTTTCTGTTATTCTTTGAAAACTGGACAATTGTTTCTTTCAAATCTTTCAGATATTAGTTAGAGTTAAACAAGTGTATTACAATCAGGTTTATCAAATGGTTGTTGCAGTAAATCAAGAACGGTATTATATCGTTATCAATAAAATTTGTACGGAATGTTTTCAAAGATTCATGTCTGTTTTTAATAACAATTTTCTGAGACTGTCAGCCAACGGTGAATAAAGATCTCACATCCGATTCAATTTCTTTCATCTCTTAAATGATATTCATTGCCAACTCAGTGAATTGTTCTGAAGTTGCACAATGTTTCCTCAGCCCCTAAATCACTGGAAGTGCATTTGTTTGCAATGGGACAACAGAAATCACAATGTATTTCTTCACAGCAACACTTCCTCCATCAAACATAATAGAAACATAAATATTTGATAGCGTTTCATTTCTCTCTTCGATATTTTTACTTTTTTCTTTTTCGATCACAGATGTGAGTTTTCTTTCAGAAAGAATGGAAAATACTGTTGTGTAAGGGAAAGTCGGATAAGCCTGAGATGTTTTTATAACTTCAGTAATAAACGCATTGAACTCATTAGAATATGCCGATAAAAATGCAATGTTGCAACGACTAACAAGATGCAAAAACATCGAAATTAATGTGTTTAACTGAAAATAAGATACAGATTTGATATTTCGTAAATTGCATTCCTTTGGCAAGGCTTGTTTTTCAAAATATGGTACTATCGTTGTTGAATGCAAAGATGAACAATAATGATCATCAATGCGTTTTGTTTCTTTCCTTGTAAAAAACGTGCAGTTTATTCCACATTTGCAATTTGGGCATAAATTGGAATAATGACAGTCTTTTTTCAAAGAACCATCTGAAAGAACAGGGAAGTATGCTATCCACAGTTTTCCTTTGGCTTCTTCAAAATGAATTTTTCCAATCTTTTGTCCAGAATTGTTTTGGTGCTTGTTATCTGAATGCAAATAAAAAATGTTACAAAAATCAAGACGAAAAAAATTAAAATGACATACAAACACAAGAAAAAAATGGTTGTTCTCCCTATAACCATTAATACCAGCGTACAGCAATTTTTATTCAATTCATCGATTTTCGCTTTGAATGCATCAAACAAAAATTGTTTTATTTTTCATAAACACATAGTCTATTTGTTGAGGCATTGGAATGTGATTGATCTTAAAGAAAAACTGTTTTCGATATTAACTAGTTGTTGTTTAAAATCAAAAATGCGTTTTTCATTCAAATTAAATACTTATTTGCATCTATCTTCTTGATCCCCTTCTTCACAAAAAATTTCCCTTGAACTCATTTTTTTTCCGAGACCTCTGATCTGAGCGAAAAATTATTGAAAAATCATTTTTTTCCCTGATATATCCCACTAAAAATCAAAGACATAATGATATTTATCGTAATTATTTCTCTTTCAATATATATATAACTTATTTTTTTCAAAAATATGGGAGATAATTTTTGAAAAATCACCACAGATCAAAAAATTCAATCCATTATTATTTTTGAAAATTAATCACTTTGCAAGTTCAGCCTTCAAAAGCTAATATTCGTAGAACAAACTGAATATTCGAACATTAGAATCATATTTATCGTTAATTTGAACAGCTCATTTTTTATTGTATTTTCTGATCAGAATAAATGCGATATTTATTGAAATTGACACATGCAAGAAGATATAGATTTTCGAAGAAAAACTGTCCGTTATTCTTTTAAAAAACAAAGTGAAATTTCGAAGCGTGGTAATTTAAGAATGTTTCAGTTAATTTTAATTTCAAACATTTTCATTTTGAATATTTTAGATGGACTGATTTATTTTCCGTTGAACATTTGTCTTCATCATTTATTTTTATTGCATGCATATAAACTGTAATGATGGATTCAAGCCTTTTCCACCAAAAATCTGTGTCTCAAACATGAAAACATACAACAACAAACAAAATAGTTTGAATTCATTAACTTCTTCTTCATCCTCCTCCTCATCGTCTATTTATTTATTTATGGAGTTTGTGAAGGTTATTTGAGTGGAGCAGGGCCAAGGATTGCAAATAAACAATTTTTTGAGGAAGCAGAAAGGAAACGAAGAAGAGACAGATGGGTTTTGTTAGCAAAACGGAGCAATATTTGGAGAAGAAGAAGAAAGTTTGAGAAGTATGATTATCATTAAAAGAATAGGTTTTTTTGTTATAATTATTTTTAATTTCATCGTTTGTTATTATTTTTGTTGTAATTAGAATATTTTTTAAGGAATATTTACTGCAAATATATGCCTATAGAACATGGAAAGAGAGGATGTTAAATGCATTAAAGAAGTCAGAAAATAATTATTGAAGGGGCGCATGGAGGAGTGAGCAGGAGCAAAAAATAAATGAGGGGGAAAAAAAGATATTTTTTTTTTTTTTTTGAAGGTTTTGGAAGACATATAAGAAGAATCTTGTTAAATGCAAAAAGAGGGAAATAGAAGTTGATGATATAGCAGAAGAAGAAATTTGGCAAATGATTGAGAAGAAGAAGACAATTAAAAGAAATTTGACTGAAAAAGATGATTTGAATGAAAATGAAGAAAAAATGAAATGTGGTAATAGAAATTTAAGGAATCTTTGAAGATGGATCAAGAGTAAGAAAAAAAAGAAAGAAAAGGAAGAAGAAGAAGAAGAAGAAGAAGAAGAAGAAGAAGAAGAAGAAGAAGAAGAAGAAGAAGAAGAAGAAGAAGGATATTGTGATGGACGTAATAACTCCGATGAAAATGAAGGAGGAGGAATGGAAGGATCGATTATGCCCGATGCACCCCCAAAGGACAGCCGCAAGTTGATGTTTGCAAATTCTTTGCAATTCAGAACTTGTTTGTACTGTGCTGAAGAAGCAGATACTGCTGATGCATGGCAAGACATTGACTCCTCCTCCTTCGCTCTGTCGTGCCATTGGCTTGCGAAGCAGCTGCACACGCTGCACATTCCCCACCAGCACCCCATCGTTGATTGCTCCTCCAACCTCGTTCCCTCTTCAATCGCCGCCCTACTACCGACTGCGCATCATCGACACTTTGATTCAGCCCTGCTCCAGCCGATGCCCACGAAAGCACCTGCACCTGATCAACCAGTGCCGGCAAACCATCTTCACAACTGAGCTGTTCTGTGACAAAAAAAAGAGGAGATCTGCAGTTAACAGCATCGCACACATCTGGATGCATCAGAAACAGTGTGAAGAAGCCATTGCGCTTACACGCCTCCAGCACAATGCAAACGACTGCACACAGTACAGAGGCTGTAGGTTCTCATCACCAAAGATACGCAGCAACAGCGCAGGCAGCATCGCTTTCATTCGGAAGCTTCAGGCATCGCATGAAGAAGAAAGTGCACTGGCACACCTCCAGAACCTATGAAAACAACGACAGACAGCAACCAAACAACCAGCAAGCAAACCGGAAGATCAGCAGCAACAGTGTAGGCAGTTTTCGCAGATGATAAATATCGAAGAAACTCCACATCATCGTTCGCGATGACTCAACTAGCCACACCCGATGACGAAGACGAACACGAAGAAGTCAATGCATTTTTTTAACATTTGACATCACAGAATTTTTTCTCCTTTTTCCGCATCGCTGCTTCTGAACGATAGAAGTCCAGCAAATTCTCCAAAAACACAGATAACTCTTCCTTTCATTTCTCCAACTGCAGCCCCTCAAACTCCCCAAAAAACATCTTGATCTTCTTTTCCTACGCCGCTTCAAGCACCGTGTTGATGCACTTCCGGCACATCCGGAACGACACCATCAGGAAGTTCTCGCTCTTCTCCATCGGCTGCTGCGGCAGCACCCCTTCAAACAGCACCGTGTTGCAGTACAGGAAGAACGACAGCTCGTCTCCCGTGAACTCCTCCCGCACAAACTTTTCAAACAGCCATACCTCCGCAAAGTCCTTCTAGAACAGCTCCACCCCTTAGACAATCGTCCACCGCTCCACCTCACTTTTCTTCAGCACCACGTGCTTCTCCCCCAGCTACATGTACACAAAGTCCCCAAACCCGTGCATCCGAGCCCCCACCTCTACCCACACAGCACTGCAATCGCTCAAATCTCCCAATATCTTTTCTCCATATATTCCCTGGACAGTCTTCAGCGTCCACACCAGTATCTGTAGCAGTCCAGTCTTCAGCGGTGTCTTCAGCCGCTCCATCCGCACAGACAACCGCAGTATGGGTAGCATCCGAAGCACGTTCACAGTTTCGGACGCAACCTGTTACAGCAACAAAGACACTGCGCTGATCAGACGCTCCATCATCTCTTCTTTTAATGACTTCATTTTCTTCTGCACCTGCTAATTTCAAACGCAAGCTCCATCTGCTGCTTTGCAATAACCTTCTTGAACTGAGCCTTCTGTACGCATATCGTCTGCTCCTGCGTCATTACATCGAAGTCAGCATCTTCGTTTCCTTCATCATTTTGCTAATCTTCTACCGTTCAGTTGCTTCTACTCTTCCCTCGCAAAAGCGTTCTTTCTCCCACCGCTGCTCACTTCTCCCGCAACACTCATCTTGCTCCAAACAATCACAACAATATCATTTCAAATGGTTTCCAGCCCAAGCAAAAAAGTGCTGCCATCCCCGATGTTCGCTGCAAACTTCTCGTAGCACTTTGTTCACAGATCAAACAGCAGAATTAATGAAAACGAAAACGGAACCTCCCCGCGACATACAAAAGCCAGCGAAGATGGCATGGAAAGCAGAAACCACAAGTTCGCCAGCTTTGTCTCGCTTTCACCACTCACCCGCGCTCCCCACTGTATTCAGCGCTTATTCACCTTCTCAGTCCCTATATCCATGGGCTCCTCTTTCTCCTTCATCATTGACAGCTACTCATGCAGCTCCTTCACCACTGCGTTGAACTTCTGGCTTGGTTACAAAATCTTCATCTTTTTCATCCGGACTATTTGGTCCTTCTCAAGCAGATGTTCGACCAGCCAGCTCATCTGCATCGATATCTCCTCATTACATCGGAAGTTTTGCAGCAGCGTGAAAAATTCCGAATTCATTTTCTCCTTCCTCCGGCACTGCAAGTACAATTGTTGCAGACTTCAAAACTTCACAATCCATTCCCAACCCCTCCACCTCCAGCACCTTCACATCCTCCTCTCCTCTTCTTTATTCACTGCAACCCTTCGCCTCATCACTTCGTCAAACAGCTTCGCCTCTGCAAGCAACTGAAACAGTGTAACTGGCGTAACAAAAAGCATTGAAGAAAGCGCACAATATAACCACTCTGCGCCTGCAGCACTCTCAGAAACAGCTTCTTGTGTTTTCATCCACTTCAGCTGCATCAAGCACCACAATCCTCTGCTGTCTCTCGATTCAGTTCATTGATTCTATCGATGTGAATTCCAATGTCTCCGAGGCATCCGAAGGGTTAATGGCAGGAGCAGATGATTATCCTGATGAATGCACAAACACATCAAGAACCTTGATCTCTCCGCTTTTTCGCCTTCATGATGACAAAGCTGATCTATGATCTGCACGTATTGAAGAAGATGATAAAAGTTTTATAAAAATGAAGAATTCACCAGCTATATGAATGATAAGAGATGAAAAAACAAATAATTCATTCTCACTTCCTTTTCTGTATTTATCTCTTATATAAATAATAATTTTTGTATCATTTATTAATTCTTTTTTGTTTTTGCTTAAATGAACAATAATCTTCTTATGCTTTTCAATAAACATGTAAATGAGTTCTTTCTAAATTATAGTTGAGTATTTTAGGATTCATTGAAAGTGAAAAAGTCGAAAAATTGTTAATTCAAACATTTTTAAATCTCCAGATATAAAGTAATTATAAAATTAATTCTTTTACGAATTAGATTTTATTAATAATAATTGTTATAACTCAAATATAATTTAAGTGAAACTCGTTTCATTGAAAAAGTTACAAATGAAAATTTATGTTGAATTCGTTGTAGGTCAATAACACGAAAAAATACGAATGAACTTAAGTTTTTGTGTTCATCAGTTAGTGTTAACAAAGAATTTTGTAAATAATAAGACGTCAAACTCTTCCAAAGAGAAAAATAGAGTGCATAAATTATTTCTGAATTAATTACGGTTAACAAAAATAAAATTCTGATTTTTTGTGAGATAGATCAGGCTAAAAAAAAGTGATTTTTCAAAAATTTTCACCCATATATATTTGACATTTTTCTTGAAACGATTCTGATCGTTGAAATCCTCTATATGAATCATTCTTTTTGAAAAGTTACATATGTATAATTTTTGGGTTTGAAAAAAGTGTTCATTATTTGATCATTTTTTGCTTGAAATGCTGAAAACTTTGAAACATATTCAATGAGGATTCACAAACCTATTTGATGAGAGAAAAAGTGCATGTTGGAGAAATCTGATTGATTAATCACAAAAAATAATCAAATAAGGAACATTTTTATTTACCCCCAAAATATATCATTTGCGACTTTTCAAAAAGAATGACCCATATATTACAGTTATTGATATTTATTTGTATATTTAACGATATTAAAACTTCAAAGAATTTTCAATGAATATTTCTATGTTCTTATTCAGTTATATGAGTTCAGTGTATCTTTCATTTGAAAAATTACAACACTTAAAAAAGCCTGAATGATATTATAATAAATAGGTTTTAATAGAACTTCATATATGAAGATTTTGAAATATATAGTCTTTCAATTTTTCGAGTATTTCATATTTTATGAAATCAAAAGCGAGCTATTCGGATTTGAAGAAGAAATAAATTTCTTTTATGACAAAATACTGGTGAAGATCAATGAAAATGAAAAATAGTGTAAAAATTATTATTTATGAGAAGTTGTATTTTTTTATTTGTGTGATAATTTTTAAAACCATATTTTTTCCGTCAAAAATTTTGGTTTTAATATTCGAAATAAATATCCTTTAATGAACACTGAAAACTGAAAGATCAAATAAATAATTCCTACAATTTTTTTTGAGAAAAATTATGGCTTTTGAAACAATAAATAAACATTATTTATAAGAATGAATATTATTCAACTGATGATAATGAATATTCATATTTTTAAACACTCCAAAAAAAGTAATGATTTCAAAAATAATCATTCATATTTGTGAGATAATAAAAAATAAGATAAAGAAAATGAACAATGAATGGATTTCCTTTCTTTCTTTATTTAAAAGACATTTGTCCATTTTCTATATTCCAAGTTTTTTCAAATATTCAACATATTTCACACTCTTTCCTTCTTCTTTCCAGAAGCGAAAAGCGAATGGAAGAATACGCAAGTGGGTAATTCTTTTTGAAAAATCGTAAGTGTCAAATTTTCAAATAAATCAAAAATTTCATTCTTTGCTCAAATTTTTTGATTCTTCTCACGAATCTTAGTAAAAAAATGTTTGAAATGGCATTATCAAGGTATTGATTCCATGTTAGTGAAGTTTGGTTTGTTGTTAACAAAATTTTGAGCAAAATATGAAATTTTTGATCTATTAGAAAATTTAACACTCACAATTATTCAAAAAGAATTTCTCAAGAGGATAAAAAGTTATCACTTTCATCATTAAACGTGTATGTGTATAATCCTTCTGGTGCATCAGTTTTAGTGGATTGATACACGCAGAAAGCAGCGATGGAAGAAATCGAGAATGGAATGCTGATTGCGATGTCTGAGGCACCTGAGGCGTAATTAATTCTAAAGATATCTTTATCGAGAGCGCTGTGAATGTTGCTGGGATATGTCGCAGCGCGGCTGGTGGTGCTGCATAGATGTGTTTATTTAAAGGACGATATGGTGCTTTCGGAGATGCTTTCAGTTCCGCTGGTGGTGCTGCTTTCGTAGCTAGTGGAGAAGGTTGGAGCAAAGTCTGAGAAATGGCACAAAAGGAACAAGAAGTTACTGTGCAAAGGATGAAGGATGGCGGATGGTCGATGTGGTTCTATTATTGATAGCAATTGTGCTGGCTGTGCTGGAGGAACTGAAAGTGGCAGAGGAAGGAAAATCGAAAAAAAAAGAGGAAAATGAACATGTGAAGTGGTTGGAGAATGGCAAGAGAAGGAGTTGAAGTGGATGGGCTGGCTGGTGGAGTAGTTGCAGGAGAAGAACAAGATTATACGGACAAATTAGAGGATGATTCTACAGCTGAGCGAGAAGCACAACCCAAATGTGGAGGAAGTGAAGATTGTGAAGATTGTGAAGATTGTGAAGGAGATGAAGCAGGTGAAGAAGAAGGAATGCTGGGTTCAGCAAGGAGGAGTGGTGAGTGTGGAAGGAAAGTGGAAACAAGTTGGTCAGTGGTTTCAATTGATATATTTTCTTCATTAATTTGTGCGTATAATGGGATGGTTCCATTTTTGACTATGTTTATTCTGCCTTCGGGACAATGTGAAAAGAACCAGGAGAAATTTTCTGCGAGTATCTTTGGTTGTAAACGCTGAGTATTAAACAGATGCAGTGTGTTATTCAATGCATTATGCTATCTTAAAATTATATATCGATCCCCCTATTGTTAAGAATGATTCGAATTCTGAGAATAAATAATTCTCAATCGTCTAAATATTAGTTGAATTTATATGGACTTAAAGTGCTCCTCCTTGTTGAGTTGTGCGCTCAATTTATTCTCAGATTTAAAAGGATTAGCTTTCTGCTGTGTTTATTAGCTCTTTTTTCTGTTGATCATTCAATTTTTTCTATTGATTGAATAAAAGCCAACTTCGATAAATAGATACAAATTTTGTTGAAAAAATTATCAAACAAAAATTCTGGAGATATTCAAAAATCTTTCAAAAAAACAGAAATATTTGTGAAAAGCCAATATGACAAGGAAGATAATTCAATTGCTAAATACAAAATAAACATCTGTTTAAAGTTAAAATACAAAAACCGTTTTATATTGAGTAATAATTCGAAATATCCTTTTTTTGTTCGACAAATCCATCACCTTACTGAGGTTCAAAAGATTGTTTGAAAATAAAACGATTTTTTATCTTCGGAAAAGTGATAATTGAATAAATGCAAAATAAATTTGATCAATGAATGTGACAAAAACAGATATTATCAAGATATTGGATACGGTCTGTTATATGAATTCACGCTCTAATAATCATCTCGAATCAATGCATTTGAATCATGGTTGTTGGAAAATGATAACAAAAACAAAATAATAATGGATTGATTTTTTGATCAGTGGTGATTTTGCATAATTTTTCACTCATATTTTTTCATTATCTTCGAAAAAAACAAATCACTTTTTATTTTTTAGAAAATTTAAAAAAATCAAAATAATTCAGTATGAACCTGTTAGATTTTTTGATTTATTGGCATATGCTTTTTTTCTTTAAACATGCGTAACAATAACACTCACGGAAGAGAGAAAAAATGATAATGTGTTTTTATTAATTAACAATAAATGAAAATACAATTTTTCAATGATTCATTTCTGATGAGATTTTTCTGAAACTTTATTAAATATTAGAGCTTTTCATCAATGAAATATTATGTGTATCAAATTGATAAAAGAAGCACACAGACATAAAAAAAAAACGAAAAAGGGGAGGAGAAGAAGGAGGATAATGGAAAGAGAGAAAGATGTCAATGAAAAAAATGAAGAAAAAAAGAGTGAAGTTAAATAGGCCAAAAGAAAGAAGAAGATAAAATTGTGTTCATGCACAGCTCTTCATCACACACAAATCAATTTACCAACTTTATCTCGACTGCTTTTTATTGTTTTCAGATAATCACCCCTGACTCCAAAAAATGCCTCTGCACAAATGCTAAGCTGCATCTTCTGCTTTATCACATTCACTGCCCATTGCTTAAAAAGCACGTGTTTCTCCCGCGCCTCGGCAAAAAGAATCACAAAACACACAAAGTATAGTGCAATCCTGTGAACTCAATTGATCAGCTATATCTGAGTCACTTTATTCCATTTGGGTGATAATTTTTGAAATCATAGGTTTTCAGTGAAAATTGTCAGATCGAAAAAATATCTTTTAATTCGTTGAAAATGAATAATGAATATTTACTAAGTTAAACAAAGACTCCACAGTCTTTCTTTTAAATAAACGTATGTTTTTCAAACAATAAAACACCATTCAATATTTGAATGACAAATATTTAGCTCATAACAAATACACTCAAGAAACTCAGACCCCGAAAAAAAAATATGATTTCAAAAATTATCACCCATTTACAATCTCAAAAGCAATCATCTCTTTTCGTTATCTTCTATGAAATAAAGAAAAATCAATTCGTCAACCATAATTTCCTTAAATTTCATTTTTTTTCATTATCTTTTTCAACATTTTCTTCTTCAAATATATTGCCCTCTTTCGTTTCTCCCAAAATTTCTATTTATTTGTTAATCTTTATTGAATCTAATTCGCACTGCTCACGGAATAGTCAGTAATTTTGAATTTGTTTTCGAATCACAATGATTAAAGCACAGCTGCCTAACGACCTTGAGAGCGAAGTTTGTAAGAGGAGTTAAACGGAAATGAATAGGATTAAGAGAAAAATAAAAGAAAATTTCCACATGAATGTGAAGAAACTGGATTAACTTTTTTTTCTGCAATGACTACTCAAAGCAGAAGGAATATAGAAAGAAATATGGGCAAACAAAAAAGAGAGGAAACGAAAACGGTTTCAACCTCAAAATGAGTCGCCTTTGTAGAAAATAATAAAGATTCAATGAGAGCAAAAGCAAAATCGATGTTTATTTTCGTTTATAACCAGAAAAAATAATAACTTCTGAAAATCACGAAGTCAACGAAAGAGAATAAGAAAAGAATGATCAAAAAGCAAAAGAAAAAACAATATTTTGAAGGAAGAAAGGAAGCGGCATTGGAAAAATGTGAAGATTGAAAAAAGAATTGATGATAAAAAATATAATTAACTTTTATTTAGGGTGATTTATAAACCCGAACTTTTTTTTAAATTTTGATTTGAAATAAAAGATTTTTTTTATCAAGCAATTATGTTTTAATTTTGAAAATTGAAATGATTAATAATAAACATAATCAACAAGTTCTCTTCATTATTTTTCTGGTATTTTTATGCTTTGATTCATCGTCCAGAACATCATCATTCAAAATGTGGGATTTGCGAAATCTTCTTTTTTGGGGCTTTTCAGCTGCGAAAATAATTTTTTCTTCATTTTCGTTTTTGTTTTGTTTTCTTTTCTTTTCATTTTTTCTTTTATTTTCTTCACTTTTTTCCATTCTTCAAGAAATTTTTGTTCAGTAATAATTTTTCCAAAAAAATCAAACCTGCGTGTTCTCTTTTTCAGTGTCACCGAATGTTCATTTGGAAGTGTTGATAAAACTGAATGCCACTCGCTTGAAAGCACGCCGCTTTTCTTGAACGAAAAAACAACAGTTGCATGAAGTGAAGCTGTTTGAAGAGCTTGTGGAGAACGTTGGAAATGGCCTCACGTCGAAGAGAAATGGAAGAATCTGGAGGCACAGAGTACAGAGAGTTGATGCTTTTTTTTGAAGACAGCAAACACACCACGATCAAGAAGTTGTGTGATGTGTGAACTGTGAGGAATAAAAGTGACGATGTCAATGTTGTTGTAAGCAAATTTCTGCCATACGTCAGGCCGAGCAGTAGAATAATGAGAATCCAAAAGAAGAAAACATCTCCCGTTCGTTTTCATTAATATTTTTTTTCTTTCGATAATTCCAGTTAATAAAACCTCTTCTGCAAATCTTTTTAAATTGCATTCTGTCATCCATCCATCGTTGTTTTCCCAAACATCAATGTGTGCGTTCAGAAGAACTAGCATTTCCTTTGGCAATTTGTGGCATGGCCACAATGCAACGCTTTTGAGAGGATATCCATCTGAAGCAGCTGAGATAACCAAAGTGGCATTTGGCATGTCTGTGGGTGTTGTATGAAATCCAGCTGGAACTTCTGAAGTGTGTATCACAAGAGTTTTGAAGGAATCAGATAAGCGGAGTGAAGATTTATCAGTGTAAAAGATCAAAGAAGGTGAATAATGATGTGAATTATGAAGATATTGCAGAAGCTCGAAGAAAAGAAAAACAGCTTGTTCGTTGGATACTGAAAGACGTTGGGTATCCACATTTCCGGGCATGGACGCTTTGAGCTCAGAATTCCTTTCTGCAAATAGATATGGATATGATTTGGACACACTGGTGTTTTCATCAACATCAGTTTCTGATCGTCTTTTTTTGTCGGAAAGGACGGATTCCATCTGAAAAATATTTATTATTAAAAACGAAAGATAAATAAATGTGAAATCAAACTTATTCTCTTGTTCTCTTGGCATATAAACTTGTTCCGGATAAACTTTCGATTTTAATAACTCCAACAATAATGTTTTTGTCTTCTTCATTGAATAACTCTGAACTTCTAGATTTTCCAACAGCTCTACCATTTTTAACTGCCGAAACTGCTCTGATTACTGCTGAACGAGAAAACTCTTTGGTATTTTTTGCATCAATGATTCGAGCATGTCCATCAACAACAATATGTGCCATGCGTTCTAATCGATTTTCAATTTTTCGATATTCAAATGACATCATTTTTTGTCGAAGAATTATCTGTCCACGTTTTCTATTGGTTTTCACAACACTCATTGAAAAAATATTCTGGTAATGATCTTTTTTTATTTTATTAAAAAATATTTTTTGATATGAAAAATAATCAAAAAAATATTTTCAATTAAATTGGTGATTTTTTTTTTGAAATCATAAAAAAAGATCAAAAATCGGAAAAATAAATTAAATTGTGGAACTATTTGATCACTGAACAAAAATTGATTTTTCATTAACATTAAAATTTTTTATCATAATATTGGTTCGTTTTATTCATAAAAAAAAAATAAAAAAACATACCTTTTTGATATTTTCTGCTCAAATGAATGTGTTGATCAAATTTCAAAAAAAAACAAAGGATTGAAAAATTCTTTTTCAAAATGAAATGAAGTATGAAACTCGCTTAACGATCAAATTGATTGAAAACGTTATTGAAAAAGATTTTAAAAGATTGTTATTTGTAATTAAATTTGTTTGACTGTTAAAAAATGAAAATTGTGAGTTTTTATTTTTTTTTCCCAACTCAACAGCATTGGAAAATCACCGATCCGGCTGTGCGGACAAATTGTTTCAGCAAATGAATTAGATAAGTCGGGGAATCATTCAATTGATGATTACAACTGACTCTATCTTGTTTTTTTCTCTCCTCATTCTTTTAAAGGAAATGATTTTCAAACTTCCTTCTCCATCCGCAACTTCTTTTCCTTTTGTTTTATCTTTTCAATATCCAAATCCTTCCTTAGAAAATGTCGCCAACGTTGTTTGCTTCTATCTTTAGAACTTTCTGTGATATTCATCTCGCATCATAACTTAATTTCTCTTTCAGCTCGCAAACCTTTTCTTGAATCACGTTATCTTTTACACCAAGTTCACTAGCTGTTGTGAAAGTATTGGAGGAAGAGGCAGAAATGATGTGTATTTTGTGTGTGAATCCCTTGTCGCTTCTGTGAAGGAACCCTTGTTCGCCTTCATGACAAGCATCACTCAGAAAGACAACTCGGTTGTTGGGCATGACAGAACAGAGGCATTCGGTGATTGGAATGTCGATTTGTTTATATTTCTCGGTTGACAATACGCAAACAAGGTGTATGCAGGTGGAGTGTATGGAGCCAAGGAAGTGAATTGTGGTTTGGAGAAAGGATCGTGTATGAATATGAACGACTGGATTGGGCTCCTGAAAAAAAGCGCAGAAAAAGGTGGAGAAGACAAAGACAGAGGAGAAGATACGGAAGCAGAAGAGGATGAGGAAGAAGCAGATAAAGCAATTGATTTGTCTGTCTGTCTGTCTGTCTGTCTGTGTTTCGTGAAAAGGAAAAAGGCTTAAAAGGAAGATTATAAATTTTTTTAATTCCATTCATTCTTTCTCTTCCTCTTCCTCTCTTCTGCTTTTCCTTCTCCTCTCTCTATCTCCTTCTCCATCCTTCACCGCCTCCGCTGCTTCTTCTCTATCATAAGATTCCCTCCTTTCTTCTGCTCTTTCACTTTCGTATTCTCACTGAAGATATCGTGAGAAGGCGCAAAAGAAAAAATAGGCACACAGATTCGGCTGGCGGTGTGCTTTAATACGGCAGAATGTTAAAGTGGCTGATGTTGAAGAGGATATGCAAGAGTGGAAAATGGAGGAGAAGGAGTGACAAAAGAAGGAGATAGTGACGATGAAGAAGTCCTCTGGTCGATTTTGCCGAGAAAAAAGAAGAAGAAGAAGGGGAATAGCAGAAGGGGTTTGGAAGAACAACACTGTCAGCTGCAACGGCGAGATCATTGGCATTGAGATGCTCGAGGGAGCAGCTGAAGCCATCGTCGAACACGAGCAGGTGCGAGGAAGCACTGAGGGCGGAGAGGTTGGTGCGGGAGAGAAAGAATGAAGAAGCGTGTAGAGCACGAAGAGCGGGGCAGGAGAGGTGGACGAAATTTTAATAGAAGATGGATAAAAGAAGTTTTCTCATGAAAACACAAAAGAGTGCGGAGTTGAGGTGGGCATGCTTGCCGGCTGCAGAAAAGAGAGAAGAGGATGCAGTGAGGGATCCCTCGAGAGGAGAAGAGGGAAGAGTGTGCAGATGCGAAGGAAGAGTGAAAAGAAAAATTGCAGAAGGTGAGGATGCAGTTGTTGAGAAAAGCGACAATAGCAATGAGATAGTTGTAGCGAAGAAAACAAGTTCAAGATTTCCCGAGGTTTAACGACGCGGATGAAAGCAAGGGAGATCGGTGTATCGAAGAAGGAGGAGGCGAAGATTCAGAAGGCGTTGCAGATGGCGCGGTAGATATGGAGTACGGCTGTGGAGAGTGAAGCGCAGGCAAGCGGGGAGCAGTACTGGCAGGAAGAGGAGTCGGTGTATTATTCGACGAATATCTGGTGGGCGCGGAAGAAGGTGATGAAGGGGAGGAGGCGGATCGAGGACGGGGACTGGGTTGGTGTGGGAGGAGTCGGAGCAGCTGATGGAGGTGTTTGTGGCGAGGAAGGGCTGAGTGAAGTCGAAGGAAAAGAGGTGCTCGTTGATTTGGGAGTGGATGCTGGAGCACTGAAGAAAGACATCCTCATCCACGAAGGCATCGTTCAATGCACAGCTGTGGTTAAAGATAGGGAAATGAATAGAGTATTTTCGAATTCGGTGCAGTCGACAAACATCTCGCTACCTCTGATGGTTGGCCGGAGCAGATACATTGTGTGAAAATTTATGATAATATGCCCAACAGCTACTCCAGGCAAAATGGAACAAAGTATCTCCAAACATGGTTCAGCCGGATGCCCACTTGCGAGGAAATAAAAGCCCTTGTCTCCTTTCACAAGCGCCTTGTTGATTATGATTGTTCAGAAATACTTCACAAAAGAGATGGAGCGAGACGAATCAGTTGCGTCCAACTCAAATCCGTGAAGTTTATTGAGAAAGCTTAGGCTTGCGCAGATCATGATCCTTTATATATGTCCTATATCCACCACAGCCTGAAGCATGCTTCATCGTGTCAACTTCTTTTTGTTCTTCCTAGTATCGCATCCAGCAAACATCGCATGCACAAGGACAAACTACTTGATGACATCAGTTGCATCTAAGAACATTTCACCACCCAAGTCATGGCTCTGTGCCTCCCTTTCCCCAGTCGATGCTGTACACTTCAAAAGGATGAACGGTTTATTAGCAGGACAGCCCCTGTCGCCAGCTCGTCTGCAACACCACCTCCTTTGGACTTTGTTTGGTTTCTTATTTCCTGACCTGCCTCGCCTTTTCAAACCTCTGCCATATTCACCTGCGCTCCATCTCAAATCCACTTCTGCACATGCTCAGAAATCAATTTTCTTCATTGAACAACGCTGCTGCCTTCACACTGTCGAAATGAAAACATGCTGCTCGCAATTTCTCCCGTATTTTGAAGTCGTTCAGCATCAAACTTTCAGAGTTGAATATTATCATCCTGAAAAATAATCTTTCCTAATCCACCAGTTTCCAGCTGCAACATGAGTTTCATTGTTGGTGTAGCTGGTTGTATTTGAAGTTTCGCAAGATGGATGATGGACCAAAAGCTATCTAACTTCTGGCTCAAACGACGGGTCAGAAGAATCTCCTTCAGAAATTTCTTCAGTGCTGCTAGTGAATGTGGAAGCAGAACAGATAGAGAAGAGTAGTGGGAGCGAAAAAGGAGCGTACGATGTTGCGGTCCGGATAACAGAAGGCAGCACCAAATAGGAGGAAGTGGAAGATGGATAGTGAGAGAGGAAGTTTGAGGAAGATGAAGGAGAAGAAGTGTGGATATCCTGTAAGGAAGTTGTAATAACGTTTAGGGAGCTTTTGATAAGTCTGAAGTTACGCTTCCCGATTTGCATATATTTTTGTCAAAACATTTTCTTTAAATATTTTTTTCTATAACTTTTTTGGATCAATTATTTTGATGTGTTTCTTTCTGAGAAACATTTGTTGATAAATGAAAAAAGTTGCTCACTATTGCTGATATGATAATAATTTTGTTATTGAATCATTAAAAATGACAACTGCTTTGAAAATTGAAAGATTTCAATAAAAGGCTTCAGATTAATAATTCCATTTTGATAATAACACATCAAGAACCGAAACTACTTCTATATTTTCCAATAGAAATTGTCTTAAGCATTATGGGAATAATTTTATTCATGTTTTTGAAACAAGCAAACTGACTTTTTGTTCTGTTTTCTGAAGATTTTATATTTTCGAATAATTATTTTATGTTTTTTTTTTCAAAATTTGTAATAAAAACAATTTAAAACAGATTAAAATCAAATAATAATAAATAACATTATTATATTTAACTATATTTTCATGTAGTTTCTAATAAAACATTTCTTTTTGACTCAACCCTTAATGAAAATTTTTTATGATCAAACGTCGGAATTTTTAATGATATCAAAAAAAATCACCCAAATTCTAACTTAGTCAGCCCCGTTGCTATTCCCTAATCTTCTCAGGGGAGGCACTAATCAGAGATGGAGGAGCTAACCCCCCCCCATCTCCCCCCATTAGAGATTAGGTATAGTAATTTAATCTACAATTTCAGTCATTGATTTTTCCTTATTTTCTGAAAACAATATTAAAAATATTAAAAGTGGGAAAAATCAACTTATTATTAAAATAAAGTCCGGGTTTTTAAAAAAGTTCGGGTTTATTAATCACCCTTGACCATTTATCAGAAAACAAAAGAAATGATAAAAGCACATAAATATCTCCATAACATGACTCCTGAAGTGAACATATTTAATAGACATGATGTGAATGAAAATAATTCTCACTCACTAATATGAAAAACATTTTTTTTATCAAAAAAGAAAATCCAGTTAATAATTGATTAACAACAACTATCTTTTTTATTCCTTATATTTTTTTGGAAAACTTCCTTTTGGGAGAATTTTCAAATAATGAAAAATTTCTTATTTTCATCAATTTTCGTTTTTACTCACGAAACTTCACAATAATGGAAATATCAACATTATTCAGGTTTTGTTTCCATTTTACAGAAGTTAAGAGAGTGGGAACAGAAAATTGTTGAAAATTTAAAATTTTTGTTTTATTTGAAGATGTTAACGAACGGAAGTTTTCAATAAAAATTTGAAACTTGATATGTTGTAAAATATTTTACTTCAAGTATTTTCATTGAAAAATTATGCACTTTTTATAGACTTTTTAAGATCAAATGACACAATAAAAACTAGTCAATATTTCATCATTCGTGAAATGTTGAAAAACTTGAAGCTTTGATATCAATGATTCCTGTATGCGGTTATGAAAATCATATTTATTTCAAAATCTGAGAATGCGAAATAAAGGAATGAGCGAAGTAATATTTTTGTTCTTTGTGCAAAAAAAGCTGAATAATTCATATTTTCCCCCATATAAAGATTTATAATAATAATTTTTATTAATTTCTGAATTTTCATTTTTAATATTTTTATAAACAATGGGTTGCATAATGATCATTTTTTGAAGGTGTAAATACAGATATCGCATAAAATACCGGACATTGCACAAAATACCGGACAAGATCGATTTCACAATAACTGCAAGAAGATAAATTCTGACAATTTTCCTCAAAATACATCTCATCAATACAAACTCATTCGATACACCAGTCTTTCAAAATAGCTTCATTTGTGCTCAGAAAAAATAATTTTCTATATCTCGGAGAAATAGGATTTAGAGTTTTTCCAAGATTTCAATCATTATTTTTTATTTTTTTTGAGCACAAATGAAGCTGTTTTGAAAGTCTCGTTTTTCAATTAAGTTTGTATTGATGAGATAAATTTTGAGAGAAATTGTCAGAGTTTGTCTTCTTGCAGTTATTGTGAAATCGATCTTGTCCGGTATTTTGTGCAATGTCCGGTATTTTATGCGAAATCTGTACCACATCACTATTGCCACAGCAGGCCAATGAAGTAAAAAAAGTCGATTGAACATTATTTCAAATGTTTGTGTTATTAACAAATTATATTTTTTTTAAGTTTTGAACTCATTATTTTCTGATATTAATGGATTGTGAATTATTGTCTTTTTTTCAATTTATTTTAATTTTTTTTTTTAATTCATTTGGATTATGAGAGCTGGTTTTTCATGAAAAGGTTCAGCAAACTAACGAGATGCTTATGAAAACATAAACAGCAGTTTTCGTTAAGGAACTGATTGTCATAAGAAAAAGGCTGTTCAGGGGAACGAGAAGTTTGCATCTTCGACAGTTATTGGCTTGATAGAGAAGCGGATGTATAGGACACTGAAAGTTTTGGCGGAGAATCTGGATAACAAAGCGGAGAAGACATATCATGTTGAAGGGTTTCCACTGATATTTGCGAATGGGAGCTGAATTCCGGGAAAAAGGAGGAAGCGGATGCTGGAGGTTGAGAAGCGCGTTGTGATGTTGGAAGAACAGAGCAAGAGCTTGTTGGATGCGATCCGGGGCTGAGAGAGCGTGCGAAGGGGAAGAATTCAGGGTGCAATAGGTGAGTCCTTTCTGGCAGTGCTGATCAGTTTGAGAGATCAGCAGGGGGGGGAGATGCAGCTGCCGTTCGTGTGGAGGGAGCTATGCAGTGCTGTCTGCACATCCTAACACTTGTGTGTGGGGTTAATAGAGAAGAACGGATTATGACGCACTGTTCGGATAATACAGGGCAGATCACCGAACGGCGGGGGAATGGGAGGGTCGGACGGGAGGAGATTGAGAAGAGCGGGGTGGAAGAGGAGGCTGTGGTGTGTGGAGTGTATTTGAAAGAGGAGCTGGCTGTGGAGGAGTGGGCAGGTGGAAAAGATGAAGAAGGGAGGACAGGGGAGGAGGAAGAAAAAGGAGGAAAAGAAAGGAAGAAAGTTTAACGCGATAGCATCAATTTTGCTTGAGTGTGAAGGCGCAGGGGCAGGGAGGAGGCAGAGTCTGCATGAAAGGTGTTGGAGACCGATCATCCTGGTCATTGGGATGAGTGCGGTGGTGCTCGTGATTGTGTGGTGCAGTGAACAGTCACAGCATCTGGTGGAGTCGAGGGAGAAGGTTCTGCAACAGAACCGGTAGATGTGATATTCAGTATTTGAGCGTGTGAAGCAGATATTTGTGGAGAGGGAATATGTGAGGGAGGAGGATGTGAAGGTGAGGGAAAAAATAATGCAATGAGAATAAAGGAATGGATGGATGAAGGGAAGATGGAAAAGATGAAAGGACAGAAAAGAGAGAAAAGAGAGAAAAGAGAAGGGAGGAGAGGAGAAAGTGGAATTGAAATGAGAAGAAGAATTGAAATGGGATCGAGGATTGCGGAGCAGAAGAGTGTGGAAGTGGCATTTGGAAGGAAGAAGAAGAACCCATGCCCAGTTGCGAGAATCCGTTTGGAGCGGTGATTGTGAATGAAGGGAGGAAGCTGGCATAACTCATTTACAAGAAGGAGGAGTTTGGAAGAGGAGAAGAGAAAAAAGCAGAGGGAGTGCCACATGGAAATCTGTTATGTGTGCAAAAATTTTTGCATGTACAAAATAAAGAGTTTTTATTCATATTCATGGACAATAACTATGGAAAGTCACAACTTTCATAAACAACAAATCAAATGAATTTATTTTGTTATAATAATCAATTATAAAATAAAAAGGAATGAATTGTGTTTTGAGAATTGCAGTGAAGCAATATTAAAATAATGATAATTATGTCAATCGAAAAAAAATTATGTTAAACGTGAAAAAACCACTTAGGTTTAAAGCTTTAAAAAAATGAAAAATAAAAACAATAAGACACAGAAAATAAAGTCCCTTCTACACAAACAAATAAATTTAAGAATCTTGATGTTAATTTGGATTGAATGATATGAGTTTTGTTAAAGGGTGAAATAGTGATTGAATAAAAAAAGATTTAATAAAGGATTTAGTATGGAAAATAAATTTTTTAAAAAAAATTTTTGATATGTTTGAAATATTAAGCAATATTTCATAAGATGAATTTTGAATAGATTTGAATTTTTATTTAAATAAATAAGGTTTATTCAAATAAACTTACTTTTATCCAAATAAATCAAGTTTATTTGAATAAACAGAGTTCATTTTAAAAAGGCTGAGTATATTTGAGTTATGAAAATTAAGATAATAAACAAATATAAAAAACACGCTTCAAAAAAAAAATAATAATAATAATAATTAGAACAAAATCAAAAGATTTTGAGTTGAAAAAAAAAAACAAAATATTTGCCCCAGGTCGGTTTCGATCCAACTACCTGCAGATCTTCAGTCTGACACTCTACCAATTGAGCTACTAGGGCATATCAAAATTTGAACTTTTTCGAATTGAATACATATTTTTGATTTGACTTAAGCAAAACTGATTTGAGAATATCTATTTTTAATTCAAAAAGTCAAAAATTATGTGATAAGTTTGATCATGATAATTGAATGTTTCAGCTGTATCATATCAAATAACAGTTTGCTTTTTATAAATTTTTAATACGTTCATCATTCGTTTATTTTTTATATGTTTTCATGATGATTTTTTGAGTTCTTTTTCATTTCAACCGATATTTTTGTTATTAGTTTTTCTTATTTGCTGTGTTACCCAAAGTATTCGAATAATTTTAACTTTTATTTTTAGCTGATTTAATGAAAGAATTATTCAATAACATGTTTGATTTTATTAATTTTTTATATTTTATTGATTTTTTGATGTGAATCATAAAATCATGTTTATTTTAAAGCTTACAACTATTATTGTCAATTAATTTTTCAATATTTTCAAACAAATATCATTATTTAAGTATTGAGTGAGCGAACAAAAGGGCATAAACATACAAAACGCGTACCAAAATTTTTCACTATATAATAACAACGGAAGTTCTGTTTTATGATTCTGTTAATATTCACTTCGTAACATCTTGCGAAAAGTGATGTGCGTGAAAAAAGATCAAAAAATATTTTCGCAAAATTTTAATAAAAAATATTATCTATGGTTCAAATTCCGAGGAGTCTTCTCCTGTTCCAGCTCCAAAAGGATCTGAATCCTCGCTTTCTGATTTTAAAAGTTCATCTTCAGTATCTTCTTCATTACTATTTCCCAAAATATCATTAATATCAGGAATTTCTTCATTTTCATCAACTTCATCATCATCAATTTCCAGTTCAAATTCATCTTCAGATTGAAAATTTATTTCTTTTTCGATGAATTCTCCGTATGAAAGAAAACCTGATCTTTTCACAATGAACGTTGCAAGCACTCCAGGAATGAACCGCTCTCTCACTCCATATCTTGGAAAAAAAGATCGCAAATGTGCCCACATTCCTTCGATAGTGTTCGTATTGGCTTTTGTAACGGGATCAACGTAATGACGTTTGTGGCAGACGGTTTGGTGTGTGTAACCAATTTCTCCTAAGCAAGTGTATGCTTTCCACTCGTCGCTGATTATTGTTGTTCCTTCTTTGATTCTATTTTTTATTATAGGGATTAATGTCTCTTTTTTTCGATTAGGCACAATGACAACGAATTTTTTTCCTAATTCTTCTTCGCCTTTTCGTTCGACCGCTCCAAATATCCACATCAATTTTTTCTGCTTTCCTAATTCAAAAAATAGTTATATTCACAACAAATAAATTAATATTTATGAAAACAAAATATATATTCGATGTAAAAACCTTTTTGTATTTCCGTCTCCTCCATGCTGCTTCATCAATTTCCACTATTTTGCCTTCCCCTCCAATTTTTTCATTTCTGTAATTTAAGTAATTTAACGCTGTCGACCTTGCAACACTTGTCCAGTATCCAATCGTCATTTGAGATACATTTAACATCATGCCAATTTGCCAATCTTTGATTTCAAGCCAAAACATCAAAAGAATCATCATCACAGTGGAAATAGGCAATTTTGAAGACTCCAGAGTTGTATTTTTAAAGCAGGAAACACTTTTCTTGCACTTTGGGCACTTCGGGAATCTTGAATGTCCCCTTCCTTTACAGATATATTTGACTTTTTGCAGTGTTGACAAACTGCAAAAACCTTAGGTAAATATTGTTGTATCCATTTCCAAGATGATTCTTCAGATGAAAATGTTTCATACAGCGCATGACATTCCTTTTTGAAAGGTTTTTTCCAAGACATCTAATTTTTGATCCACAAAAATTTTGTGATCAAACCCATTTTTTATGTGATTTTGAGAAAAAATTATATTTTTTATTTTGTCAAGTGGATGCAAAGCGCAGACAAAGTACAAAATATTATTAAACCTAATAAGCAATAGATTGTGAAAATGATTGAAAGAATCAAAAATATTTGGTATGCTTATTCTATGCTTATGCCAACAAAAGCTCTTTTGTTAATATAACTGTTTATTTTTTCACTTTTTTATTTTGATTATTTAAAACTTGTTTTATTATGATCAGCAAATTTTTTCTTATCATATCAATATATTTTTATGTGAAAAATAAAAAGAATTGAATAATTTTATGCTTTTGTGTTTTTTCCAAAAATAATTGATAAACAATAAAAATAAAAAAATTTGACAACATGAAATTCAACATGTTTCAATTAAAAACATTAATATTTTATTTCAATTTTTATATACGTCATTTGCAAATAATAAATTAATAAAAATAAGAGAAGAATGTACTTTTATTTAAATATGATCAATCACCAGGAATATTTGATATTTGCATTGACTCAGTCAAATCGATTTTTGTCTGGTTAATCGAATATTACTAATTTTTATCGAATTTCCCTCAATCTCACCGAGGGTGAAATTGTGATTTTTATGATCAAAAGTTGTGATCGTTCATTTTTTTGTATTGTTCGTATTTAACCTTATTAAAGTTATTATTGTTTAATTTTTTAATATGTTACTATTTAATTTGTGTTTTTATTCTCTATTTATGGTATTTTTTTTGTGTTTTTCAAGTTTGATTCAGGTTTTTGAAAACTTCACATTTTTGTAATTGTGACGTTGTTATCAGCTTTATCTCTTGAAATGATGAAAAAATAGAAAGCATTTTATATAATTAACGTTTGCGTATTATAATAATTATCACTTTTTCATTTTCATAAAATGCTTTCATTTTTCACTTTTTTTCTTGTGCAGATTGTTTTTTACTCTATTGTTTTTTGATGTTTTGATATTTTCGAACAACAAACAACAAATAAAAAGCTATTTATTCATATTATTCTCTTATTTGTTTTTTGTAAGGAAATCTGAAAGATGTTTTCAAAAACATATGATTCTTTTTTTGGAATGTTCAATAGCGAAATGGGAATTATCAAAATCACATTTTGTATGTGACATTAATTATTTAATCTTAATTTAAAACGAATTGAATGAAAATAATTCACGAAAAAATCATTAAATTTGTTATTCTTAAAAATTGAAAAAACATCCAATTTAAACAATTATATATTATTTTAATAAAGCATTAAAAGAGAAATAACAAAGTTTTAACTTGAAATATTTTTTGTTCAATTAATGATCAGGAGACCCAGAATGGAAATGATCGGATGTGACTGAGTCACATCCAATTTGACTGCGTCTTAATGGCATTAGATCAATCTTATTGGATGTTGACCGATCTAATGCCACTTGACGCAGTCAAATCAATCAAGTTCTATTTGACAACTTCTGAATTGAGTATGTGATTTCAAATTCATCACGAAAATTACATTAAGAACAATCTTATTCAAGTTTCACACATCTTTTCCAAATTTGGATCAACTTTTTTTGGTCGTTTTCAGGAATTATCAAATCTTCCATGTTGATCAAACTTTTTTTCTATTTGCGTAATTCTTTTTGAAAAGTCGCAAATGTTTAATTTTCATATAAATCAAAAATTTCACATTTTGCTCACATTTCTGTTTCCACTCACGAATCTTCTTGAGAATGTTTGAAATTACATTATCCAGAAATTGATTCCATTAAAGTGAAGTTTGGTGTATGTTAACATAATTTTGAGAAAAATTAGAAAATTTTTATTTATTTGAAAATTTAACATTTGCGACTTTTTATAAAGAATTACCTATTTGTTTATCTTTGTAAAAAAAAAGTGTTGTTGTAATTTCAAAAGTGTGTTAATAAGTATCAATTAATCAGTTTCCACATTGTTTTTCTTTGTTAAATCTGTTCAAAAAGCCGACTTCATTTGTATTCATTTTTAGTGTTTTCCACAATGTTAATAAAAGCATTTTTCAATCATCTGAGGGGAAATTCAAATTGTTGAGTGAAATAATGAAATTCACCTTGGTTCAAATAGTGAATTTCATCAATTTCCAATAAAAGAGATCTTTTTTCATATCATTTTGTATTTTTTTGACAATGAAATCATAATTAAAAAAGGAAAAAATCTTTAACAGCTTGTTTTTGTTATAAATAAAATTGCGTTAGTGTGTTTCAATAATAAAATATTAATTGCATAATTTATGACTCGATAGCAGCTCCTGAAACACGCTGTGAGTGATTACTTATTCTTTCTGGAGAGTTATTGAAGCAGCAGCAGAAGAAGAAGAAGAAAAAGAAAAAGAAAAAGAAAAAGAAAAAGGGGAAGAAGTGGAAGCAGGAAAAATAGAAGGAAAACAATCAGATTATGATAAATTGAAAAATCTGATCAATTCCCATTGATTTGGCAAATGCCACGATTTGGAGAAATCTTTATGATCATCGCTTTCGATTTCTTTTTCTTTTTCATTCATATTTTTCTTTCCTCTTTCTTCTTTTTCAATGATCTTCAATTTTTTTTCTCATTTTCATTCTTTTCTGAAGAAACTCGAATATCTGGTTTTTCGTCGATATCAGAAAATTTTAAAATATAAATTATTGATATTTGTGTAATATAAAAAATTTTTAGGCATTTTTATTATCAATATAATAATAGAGAAAAAAAGGAAAGCAGGCCTTTTTTTAAAACACGAATGGATGTGCTTCTGGAGGCAGGTGAGGAATATGGATTGAGTCGGTTTTTAAGTCGAATTCGATATTGTTCATTAGATCTTTGTTTTGCTTCATGTCTCTGAATGTTTAGAACTTGAAGATCGGTGATAATACGAAGATTTGCTTCCATATCGCTCGTAGTTAGTGTGTTTTGTTAAATATGGAAATTTGTTAGACAAGCAGCTGCAGCAAAATAACTTCCAATTTAATCAGTATCAAATAGCCAGTTTTGTCGAAACACAGCAAAAATCGTTTTCATTCGCCCAAAAAATCTTTCTATAATAACCACATGTTTCGCCAACTCTGGGGCTCCTGCTTGTTTTGTAATGACTGCACCAAATTCCGACTTAACTCTCATATAAGCCGAATCTGCAATAATTTTCGATCCTCCAAGCTTTGAACAGAATATGGGATAATCGTCCTTGAAAATTGTGTAGTTATGGGATTAACCAGGGAAAATGTCATAAATTGCACTTGCAGTTCCAACTTTTAAATTCACTCCAGCTTTAACCTTTGTGCAATTTACATGGTGTTTTCCACTGAAGAATTTTTTTTGCGTGATAATGTTCTTTTCGGTCTGTTGGTCGGTATAATCGTGCAATCCACAGCCAGTGAAACATCTCTCAATTCGTCAGCACGATCATGCCTGTTAGTTAAAGAAAAATATCAATTAGCAGAAATTCGATATCTTTTGCAATGCTATGAAGAAGTTGTGCTGTTGCTCCAAGAGTTTATTGGTGGGATGATGCTTGATGATGAGTTAGAGTTGAAGAACCTAGATATAGAAAATTTAGAAGAAGAAATAGTTGATCATCAAAATTGCTAATTGTTTTTTCTCTTCCTCTATGTTGAATTGTTTCGTGTTGAATAATTCGAATAAGAAGATCACATTCGTTTCTGGCAAAACCAGTGAGACGAAAGAACACTTGCAAAGGGTTTTCAATACGTTTTAATGCATATTGGATTACCGTTTCTTTTTTAATTACTTTTTTAATTTCAACATGTTGCGGAAGTGCGATTCTTTTTTCCACGTGCTCCAAAATATCCAAATATTTGTTTTGTGACATTGCAAAAAAACACTCTTATACTGGAAATTGATCACAATTCCATTACTCATAAATCGGTTTGAAGATCAATTTCCCAACATTTTATCAATTGAAATTTTCTGAATCAATATGAAATTGATTATGACTTATTGAAATTGCATTATTATAAACACAATTTTGTTTATCCTCAAATGAAATTGATAGAGAAAATTTGAAAAAGGAAAATTGAGACAAAAACGATATGTCCATGTTATAACGTATTGTGAATATCAAATCATTTTTGATCTTACTATTTCGTCGTGATTAATTCAAAACGGTTGTGGTTTTATCACGAAGGGCCGTTTCGCGGATTTTTGAAAATGATGTTTGTTGATCATATATTTTTTTTTCTTTCCATTTCTTATAAATAACGTTTCAAATATATGCAGCATTAAGATATGTTTTGAATTATTGAATTTTGAATGTTTATTCATGATCATTATACTCAACTTTTTTCAGATCTTACTATTTTTTAACAATATCATTTTTTTGACTTATCAAGGTGGAAAACATAACCTACATCGGAAGTTCAAAGTGAATTTGCTTTTTTAATGAAAGTATCTATGAAACAGAGATTCACAGCAACGTCTTTACTTATATAAAAAACTTTTGCGTTGAATATCACTAATAACATTTTTTCATATCATTTTGGGTTCAAAACGTGAAATAAAGTTCTATTTTTTAAGTTATTTTTTTAAACAAAAATCGTTTTTTTCAAATAATTGTTAGTTGTTTATTGTGTTAAATAATTGATGAAAAATATACAAAAAGGAGAGGGGAAAACTTTTGGAGAAAAAACAAACGTAATAAATATAAAAATTTAAGAAAAGATATTAATTTCGATGAAAATATATAAAAGACAATTATTTAAGGACTGTAAACATTCAAAAGACACTCGAGAACAGTTTGCTTGTGTTGGTATTGTTTTGAACTGGGGACTTTTTGATTTTTGCAGGATTTTGCTGGTGCTTTTGCAATACACAAACAATCGTTATCAGTAGTCTGGCTGTGTTCTGTTTGAATAAACTGAGTGGAAGAAGGAGGATGGATAGAGGAAGTGTGATAGGGTTTTATTCTTTGAAAGTTCGAATTGTTCTAGATTGAGGGATCGTGGTTGCGATAATGAACTTGAAGGCTTTTGCTTTCCCAATGTTGGTTGAGACGAATGAAAACTTGGATTAGTTTCAATTGAACTTGACATTGATGGAAGAGAAAAAATTGAAAGTGGAGAAGAAGTTAAATGAATTGTATTAGTGGAAGTTTCTCCTTCATTCATAAATGTTTCTTGTGATGATTGCAACTCAGATGAATGAGAAAGTGTTGTTTGATTAGAAATAAGAATTGTCGTTGGATATTGTGGAGATACAGATGAAGCTGGTTGAGTTGTTGATGAAGATGATGTTTCATATGAAGAAGAAAAAAGGTTATGTTTTGGTGGGAACAGAACAGAAGAAGAATTAGATGATGTTGAAGTTATAAAAGAAGAATTGCAAGAAGAAAAAGTTGCTTGGCAGACTTCCATTAATTAGAAAGCAACCATTTCAAAAAAAAATAAATGTTATCTGTTGCAAAACTTTCATTTCAATCAGAAATCAATAATTCTTGATTATCTTTATTCATCGTTTAAACAACTTTCTGATCTCAATAGCTTTGACTATTTTCATCATTGATCTGTATTTTTTGCTCAAGTGAATCATCACTCGAATAAATAAATTTGTATGGTATTTAAAAAAAAATTTTGAATTATATTGTTAACTTTAATAAAGTCAACATGAGTAAAATATGAAAATTCTAACAATCTTCAAGCGAATGCAAAGATGTTTAAGTTGAAGTTGGAGTTGAACTTGTGTTCAATCGATTAATTTATCTGGCTCTGCATTTTTCATTTGCTTGTTCCTTTTTCTGTCTTTTTTCCTTAACTTTTGTAACTAGATCAGAGAGGAAAAGTTGATTTGCCTCAGAATTTTCCTCCGATAATTGGTTATGTGGCATGTGATAATTTGTTAAACAGCACGCAACGTAAAAATTTTTAGGGGACAAGGTCGACGAAATATTGAAAATTATGTTTTCTAACGACAAAAAAAAGCGTTCGACTATTTTTTCATGTGTAACAAGCTCTGGTGCTCCAACAAGTTTGTTTATTATTGTTCCAAATTCACTTTAAACACCAACATAAGCCGAATCTGTAATGATTTTTCCTCCTTGCAAGCGTGATGCGAACTGAGAGTTATGCTCACGAAACACCACATAGTTGTGAACTACTCAGTCATGAACCTTGATGACTTTGCTTGCAGTTTCCGTTTTCTGATTCACTCCAACTTCAACTTTTACACTATTATATTTGTGCTTTCCACTTTAACAATTGCTTTTTTAATTAAATTCTTTCCCTATTTTGCTCACCGGAAAAACTGAACAATTTTTAAATAAAAACTCCTCCATTTCACGAATTTTTCCAGGTCTAAAAGTGAGAAAAACATCAGATAAAGAGACTTTGATTGATCGCAAGAATGAATGAATAAGTCAAAGAGTTGATTCATGCGTTTTAAGAGGTGAGGTGATAAGATGAGAAACAGTTGGTGATCCAAAATGAAAAAAATTTTAATAGCAAGAATAATTGATTGTCCAATTTTTCAATAACTCTGCCTTCACACGGATGAGGGTATATCTCGGGTTGAACATGACGAACAAGAAGATCAAACTCACTCTATTTGAAACCAGTCATTCTGAAAAAGCCAAAATCTTCGTCAGAAAATTTGGATAATGCATCTTCAATCATGGACATTATTTTCTCTTCCACTTTTTGATGAGAAAATTTGGGTAAAACATTCCTTTCTTCAATATGAGAAAAAAATCATCCAGAAAATTAGATTGACTCATTTTCAGAAGAAGATAAAAAAAATGATCGAATAAATACATTATAAAAAATAATTTTTGTGATCGTTTTTGTTTCACCTTTTTTTTAAATTCATAGTGAAAGAATCAAATCGTTTTATCTTTGACTTTTTTGTTTTTAGCATTTGATAAAAAGAGATTGATGAATGCCATTGCAATTGACAAAAACACAACGTTTAAGTTCCAGAAGACGTTTTTCTAATCTTGGACAAAAAATTAATTTGTTTTAAAAACAAAAATGTCAACATCTTTTTTGGAATTGATTCAATCAAATTGGAACTTTCTCAATCTAACTTGGTCCAAAATAGGAATTACGAAATGTTTGAAAAACTGATCTTATTATTTTTTTGTTTCTTCTTTTATTTGATTCCTTCGTTTCGATTATTCACAAAACTTTGATATTTTATGCATCTATATAAAATTCATGGTGTTTTGATCTGTTTTTAGCAAATTTTGAGTTTTTTTAATAGTTCAAAAGGTTTGCATTAATTTTTAATTCTTTCACATGATATACTTACGATTAACCATTTAACGATTTCAAATGATTATTTTCACATGTTTTAAGCTATAAACAGCTGTGCCGTTTTATTTTAAATCAGGATCATTATTAATTCAATTTCAACGTTTATTTCAAATAAAACTTAAGGGAAAACAACGATTTTTGTTTCATTTCAATATTTTTCATATAAACATTCTTGTAAACAAACAATAAGTTAAATTATTTATTCTCTTTTATTTTTTTTTTTATAAAAAGGTGAATGATTAAAAAATTGGAAAAATTACTGAAAAAAACTAATTCCTTTGTTCCAAAAGCAGCCTTAAAGGACTTGGAGTGATTCTTTTTTCCTTTTCCGCTTCTGTTAAATGCAGTGTTGTAGGAAAAGGAGATAAAGAAGATGCAGAAGAAGGTTTAATTGATTTCCACTGACCTGGTAAATACCAGGCCATGGAATTATCATCTTCGTCACTATCATTTTCTTCCAAATCAATCCTTTTCGTTTCATTTCTATCTTTTTCTTCTTTTTCTTCTTTTTCTTCGATTTTTCGCTTTTCTTTCTTTTCTTCTTCACATTTCTTTTTCAGTGCGCCTTCCTTTTCATTCTGTGAAATATCTGAATAAAAAAATGAGAAAATATATTGGTTGAAAGAGTTTTCAAAAAAATCATATAAAAGATAATAAATTAAAATATGGGCAATGGAATGAATAATAAACTGTCTATTTGTGCGTGAAAAGTAGTTATTGTGGGTGTAATTGACAAGCTCGGATTTAATCTGTTTTTCAATTTTATTCGATATCTCTCATTCGCTATTAGTCTTGCTTTTTGTTTTTGTAAATGCTCCGTCCACAAGTTTTCCAAAATATGCTGATTTCCTTCCCCATCTGCCCTTGTCAATGGATTTCGTAATATTTGAAAATTTTTCAAACAACAAACGACATTAAAATAATTTGCAACATTCTCAACTTCAAATAGTCATTGTCTTCGAAAGATTGAAAACAGAGTTTTCAATCGACCAAAGAATCTTTCCACAATGACTCTATGTGTGGCCAGCTCAGGTGTGCCAACAGGATCGGTGACAATTGCATCGATATCTGTGCGAGCTCCGATGAAGGCTGAGTCTGCAAGAATCTTGGATTTACCCAGCTTTGGTACAAATATACGGTTGTGGTCTTTGAATATTGTGAAATCGTGCGTTGATTTTGTGTATATAGAACTTATCGTGCTGGCAGTCCCGATCCTGGGATAAACTTCAACTTCAGCTTTCACACAGAAAATGTGATGCATTCCGCTAAAGTACTTCTTCAAGAATTCCTGTCTTCCTCTTGACCTATTCGTGGGAATGACTGTACAGTCAACAACGAGGCAAATTTCCTTCATTGCTTCGATTTTGTCAAGACGAAATGACAGAAACAAATCAGCTAATGAAGCTTTTAGATGAGAAATTGTTGAGTGAAGGAGTCGAATAGACGAGTTTGAAATTGAGTTTTGGTAGTGCAATGGTGTGTGTAAAAAAATGCAAGATCTCTGATGATGGAAATTCAACAAAAGAAAAAGTTGTTCTTCAAATGTGTCGATGGATTTTGTTTTTCCTCGATGAAAAAGAGCATCATCAGGAAGAAGATGAAGAAGGAAGTCGAACTCTGAACGAACAAAGCCGGAAAGTCTGAAAAAGGCACGAGAAGGATCGTTCACTCGTTTACACGCAATATCGATTATAGAAGGGTGATCATCAGTTTTTGTTGATTCGAAGTGTTCTGGAATAGCGTTTCTTTTTTCCACGCTTTCCTTATTTTTTTAAAGAATGATTCTTGTGATATGAAAAAAAAATTTCAACAACAAAAAATTGATCAAACCCATTTTTTGAAAATATTTTCAGAAAAATCACAAACCCAGAATTTGTTTTATTGGTTATGATTTTATGAAATAGGTTTTATGTTGATATTTTTGGTATTAAATACCACTTGTTGGTCTAAGTCAAAGCTAATACAGCACTACAAAGCAATTTCGTTCAATGTCAAATATTTTTTGACCAAATGACACAGTCAATTCTATTTATCAGAAAACTAAATTATTGTTATCTAATTTTTTCATTCTTTCTTATTTTTGTTTTTTCTCCGTTTTTCAACTGTGATTTGTTAAATATTTTTCAAAATATGATTTTTTTTTCTGTTTTTTATTTATGTTTTGAAATTTTAATAATAGCCAGACACTTTCCAAAATCGCGGACAATGATATTTGTTGTGAAAATGTTGATTTAAAATTTAAATATGAAAATTAAACTTTTTCTAAATTAACTTTAGAATCATTAATTTTATTTTTGGTTCATGAAAAGTGATGAAATACAGTAAATAAATAAATAAGATGGAATAATAGTACATTTATTTCACTTTTGCTTTGTCAACAAATGTTGTGTGAAAACAGACGAAAACCTTAGATATTTCTAAAAAAACATGTCAAAAACGAAAAACAACTAAAAAAAAAAAAAAAAAAAAAAAAAAAAAAAACAGAAAAAATCGAGGCATGAGAATGGAAATAAAAGATAATGAAAGTATTATTGATATTTCAAATATTGAAATTATTCAAATCAATAAACCAAGAAAATAAAAATAAAAACTAGTTTTAATATATTAATTCATAACAAAAACAAAACTTTTTGCTTTTTTTAAGCTTTGTTGAAACAAATTCAACGTTTTTAACCGAAGTTGAATATTGAACACTCATAAGTTAACACGATCAAATGTTGATTTATATGATATGAAGAGATCTTGCAACTTTGAAACTTATTGACAAATATCTTCTGCAGAAAATTACACTCTGCGGTGTTAATCATATCGGTGCATAAATAATCCACCAATTGAGAAGAATGAATGGATGAGTTCCAAAATATCCTCCAAATATCAATGATACATTTCCTTATGTCAAAATGAAGATCTTTGTCTGTAAATTTGTTCTATAAAGTGTGATAGTGCACTGAAAGACTGTGTAAAGCATTGAAGATTCGCATCCGAATGATAACAGCACACTTTGCAATGTTTTTGCATTTGAAATGGGGAAGGATCGTGAATACCATAAAAATGTCTATAAAATCAAAATAATTAATAATATTTCCGAAAAATTTTTGCACCTGTCAGAAATTGAATTAGACAACAAACAATTCATTGAAGAAATTCGAAAATATATAAAGAAATAAGAATTGAAAAATTCTAATTGTGAGAAAGTTAATTCATTGATAAAGTTTCTCAAACTTATGGAGCTATTCTATCTTTTGAATTTACTGGAGTGAAATAAGAGAAAGAACATATAGAGAAGACAATGATGATGAAAATTACAAAATACGTTGAAATTATATAAAAAATGAAAATCAACTCGTTCGTTTCAGAGAAACTACATCTCTTTCAGAGAAAAAATTTTTGCTCTTGTATTCTAACTGCAAATATGTGTGAAATTTAAGAGAAAAAGTACCAATTCGCATATGAAAAGTTTTTTTCATATGATTGACGAAAGATTTATTTTTTAACATTGTGTTTATGAAATGCACGTAATATACCGGCTATTATTAAAAAAAATAAAATTATTTTGTAAATCACCATTCTTCATCAATTATTGTTATTGAGAGATTTTATGTTGCAATCAATAAACTGATCTAGCATTAAAGCAACACACTGTTTGATTTTCCAAGTGTTTCTATTACAAAAAAGTTGAGAATTAAAAAACGACAACGAATTATCAGATTATTTCAAAAAAAATTGATTCAAATATTATTTTCCACACTTCGCAGTTGAAATTGGTAATTGTTATAAAAATGATAAAATTTCTTCTCAATCATCTTAATAACAAAAATGCATCCACATATTGTTCATTTCCAAGTTGCAAACAATTCCACTCCGCGATGAGTTTCAAGTTTTGCCTTTCAAAAGATGATCTGAATTAATTGATAAATGAATAACAATTAAGAGAAGTTATTTAAAACGCATTATTTGAAAGAAAAGAAAAGCAAAACATTTGTTCACAAAAAATACTCCGGAAACGCCGAAAGAAAAAGATGTTGAATTATTTGAGTCAAACTAAAATCTGCAAAGAACAAAACACAAGGTATATAAATTGCCACAAGACCTGCAAGAAGTTTAAACAATATGATAAATTGTGTGATGATTATTTCACTTCATTCAGCATTGATGCTAACCTGAAAAATTTCGATATTCAATTTATTAACTACACAAAAAAAGAAAGAAAGAAAGAAAGAGATTCATCTCAGTTTAAACATAACACACACAAAGATGATTACACACATTAATTCACCACTTTCATGATCGGACGATAAATTATTCGGTTAGAAGTTTGTTTTGAATATCTCCATTCCAAGTTTCGATCCCTGAACCTTTTCGTAATTAGCTTTTTTTTTCAGTTCTTTTTAAAAATGATAAAACTTTCTTTTTCTTTTGATTTGTTTTTAAAAATTCTTCATTATTTTTTCATTTGGGTAAATATGGGTAATTATTTTTGTAATCATTTTCCTTCATTCAAAATTTTCGGTTCAAAAATTTCCTTAAAAATATGGATTAATGATCACTGAAAAGTGAAAAAGCACTAAAAAGAAATTTTTTTTTTATTTCAGATGAATCATTTTTTTTTAACAGTTGCGATAAATTTAGCATCTTATTTCAAAAGCTCTTCCCAATGACAAACATAGTTTGAAAAATCTGCAACCCGGAAAAAGTTATGATTACAAAAATAATCACCCATATTTTTGAAAAGTCGCAAATGTCTAATTTTCAAATAAATCAAAAATTTCATATCTTGATCAAATTTCGGTTCCCGCTCATGCAACTTTCCTAAAGCGGAGGATATAATTTGACAATGCCATTTAACCCATTCCTGTGTAGTTTCAAGAGCTCTAACCGAAATTTGATCAAGATATGAAATTTTTGATTTATATGTAAATTAGACATTTGCGATTTTTCAAAAATATTTACCCATTTCTTTTTCTTTTATTTCAGACACTTTCTTCTGTTGAATTTTCTGTTTCAATGTCACTTTCATTGTGAATGCTCGAATGTTTCATGACTCTCAAACTTATCGTTCTGTAAATCAAAACAACTTTTTCATGTTTTGAACTATTCTCATTTACTTTTTGATCCGCAAATGTATGATCTCCTTCAAACGATTCATCATATAATGTTTCTTTTTCACACTCTTCGAAGTTTTTCCTCTCTGTTTATTCATCATTATCGTCAGCGTCTTCAAAAAATTCTTTATTATCCATTTAATCTTTCTTTGATAACGATATATCTGTATTTTTTTCATTCGATTTCTCTGAGAACAGTTATCTTTTCCTTCTTCTTGAAATTCAGAAAGCTCAAGAAATGACAATCCTTTTTTTGAACCACATTCGATGAGATCATATTCATCTGAGCGCAATCTTTTCCGCTTTTTCTTCAGTTTCATTTTCAGTAATTCAGAATTCTCCAGAACCCAATTATCAAAATTAGTTCCTGACTATTTCAAAGGAAATTTCATATTGTTGTTATCTTCGATTCGTTCAATATTCATCTGGCTGATTTGCTTGCGAATTTGACCTTCATCAAGCTTTGAATAATAGTAACTATCTTAAATAAACATTGAAATCCCACAACTCAAATATCCAGCTCCATTTTGATAAGGAACAGTTGAAACTTGATAACTTCTAATGATGTTCTCGACATATTTTGAAAGTGTTGTGGGTGATAACTAAGCCGCTAATCGTTTTAATTTTTTTTTGAATGCAGAAAAAGTGGTTAGATCCAAAGGTGACAATAAATGGGAAGAATGAGCTGACATAATAAGTGGCTATACATTATTTAGTACTAATATATTCTTTGCTTCTTCGGACGTATGAGAGCTGTGCCCATCTGCTAGTAATAAAGTTTTTTCATCATGGTTTTTTTTGACACGGTTTATGTGAGGAATGAAGCAATCACAAAGCCAATGAATGAATGCAATTGATGTGCTATAACCCTTTGGAGAAAATCTCATTTCCAGATCAACTCAAAAAAACATTTTGGAAAATAGTTTTTAGTACACAGTTTGCCTTTTGACATATAACATAGGAATTACTGTATGAACATGCAAAGGGATGCATCATATCAGCGATACCAAACTGTTCTCCGGATAAACCATAAACTTTGCTTATCCATTTTTAATTGCGATAGTGAAAATGACTTATTTTTCTTTGTGTCCACAAACTCATGGTAACCTGTTTCATTCATGTAAAATGTTAATCTGCTTGAACATTTGTTAATTTTAATTTTAATACGTTTTTGTGTTCATTTCCTTTCTCCTGCAGTATTTTATATCTTTTTGATTCAAGTACAACTGCAATTTGTTTTTTAAGGAGAGACTCATGTCTTCTAAGAAATGCTCTGCTGTAATTGAAAGTTAAATCTTTTTCGTATTGATGACAAACGTTATCCAAAAATGTTTTTTGAGAATGTGGATATTCTTTCCTGAAATTTCGAATGTTCAATTAAACTGATTCTAACTCTTTAACCTTTCCAAGTGCAGGTGGTTTTCCAGAAAACTTTATTTTTTGCGAAACATGTGTATTCAAAATTTCGAAAACTCGAGTTTTCTTCATTGGAGTCAACGATGCTATTGTTCAATAAGAATCGTTCTTCATCGAGTGTATCACTAATGATGCAAGCAATATTTTCACAAGATCAAAGTTGTCTTTGAGTGAAGATCTTTCAATGTCACTGAAAACATTTTCTGCTGTTTACGGATTTATTTTATGAATAACCATATTTTGAACTGCTTAAAAGGTAACATCTGATGTGAACTTCTTTGCTAAACAATTTATTTCTTGCATTTTTCACAAAGAATGATCAATCCCTTTTATTTTATATTTTCAACACATCATTGAAGATTTTTTATTAAAATAAAAAAAATACAAAAAATTTATCAATATATAAAAATGACGATCAACATGTGTTTGCTGTTGAAAAAATGCATGAAATCAAATAGTTAATGTTTCCATGAAAAAATTATTGAATCATCAAAAATAAATAATGCCCACTTTTTTGGAAGTGTTCACAAAAAGAAAAGTAACTGTTTTGTTCGTTTTGGAAATATTTTTGTTTGATGACAACTCTGAATAATGTCAATAACTTAAATATATATATGGGTGATTATTTTTGAAAACTTATTTTTTCAAAAATAATTTTCGGTCCAAAAATTTATCTGGAATATTAACATATGAACGTCGAAAAGTGAAAAGGCTTTTTGAAGACATTATAATCTTTTATTCGGTTAAAATACTTGTTTTTAAAAACAATTATCATGCTTTTTCTCTTCGGAATTAAAATTTTCTTTTAAAAAACAAACAATCTTTGAAAAATCAACACACCGAAAAAGATATGATTTCAAAAATAATCACCCATATCTTAGCTTCCAAAAATCAAATATGTTTTCTTGTTGCGTTGTGATCCAAAAGAGAAATGTTAATGCAAAATAAAAAATAAGCTTTATCGATAAAACCATGCAAAGTTATTTCCGAAACAATAAATATAACAATTAAGTTTTTTTCAGAAAAAAGAAATTGTATGACATCTTCTTTTGAAAATATTCATTCGTTTACTAGCTTGTTTTTAAGTATCATCATTTCTTTCGAGTTTTGATCAAAAAATGTATATCAATTTGAATTACCAAAAAATGAATTGTCACTTATCATTTGAATATGTTATGTTTCTGTTTTATAAGGAACGATTGTTTTGGTAATTCAAATTGATATACATTTTTTGATCAAAACTCGAAAGAAATGATGATACTTAAAAACAAGCTAGTAAACGAATGAATATTTTCAAAAGAAGATGTCATACAATTTCTTTTTTCTGAAAAAAACTTAATTGTTATATTTATTGTTTCGGAAATAACTTTGCATGGTTTTATCGATAAAGCTTATTTTTTATTTTGCATTAACATTTCTCTTTTGGATCACAACGCAACAAGAAAACATATTTGATTTTTGGAAGCTAAGATATGGGTGATTATTTTTGAAATCATATCTTTTTCGGTGTGTTGATTTTTCAAAGATTGTTTGTTTTTTAAAAGAAAATTTTAATTCCGAAGAGAAAAAGCATGATAATTGTTTTTAAAAACAAGTATTTTAACCGAATAAAAGATTATAATGTCTTCAAAAAGCCTTTTCACTTTTCGACGTTCATATGTTAATATTCCAGATAAATTTTTGGACCGAAAATTATTTTTGAAAAAATAAGTTTTCAAAAATAATCACCCATATATATATTTAAGTTATTGACATTATTCAGAGTTGTCATCAAACAAAAATATTTCCAAAACGAAAAAAACAAAAAAATAAAATGGAAACACAAATTTTCTTCTCATAAATCAATTTTGAAAAGTGTGATTATTCACTTCAATTCGAAACAAACATTTACTGATAGATTATAAGTTGTCATTCATTTACAAGGAAGAATTATCATTTCAAACCTCCGTGTTTATGAGAAATAATATTTTTTTAAATTTGGGAAAATATTTGCATTTTGTGGGATGGATCTATTTTGATCGCATTGATGTATCAACTTCCAGATAGCAAATCAAACATTTTTCAAAAAACAGAATTATTTATTGGCAATGAAGTAACATAGAATTGGATAATGAAGTTTATGCTATATGCAGTGAGCAAAAGGTGACATAAGTGTTGGAAAATTGTCTCCATAGAAGCAAGAGATAATTCAAGAAATTACAAGTGTCACAGATACGAAAAAAACTGCTTCTTGTTCGAATTGACTTTTTTGAAAAAATAAAGCATACCTGTTGAGTCAATGATGATGATCTTTTTGAGTTTCTTTATCAGCATAGAAATATATCAGTAAGTTTGCTAATTGATGAAACAAGACAAACTGTTGGGTGTTTTCATTCCATTGGAAGAGCACGCATGATTGGTTGCTGTTCAACATCATTTGAAAAGCTTTGTGGAACTGGAATAACAATCGAAACAAATGGAGCAATTCGACGATAAAGAAAGTTTCGAAAAGGAAGAAGAAAGAAACAAATATAGCTATTTGTGATAATAGAAAGAAAGCATGATGGAAAGAAATATGAATGTTTGAAAAAACAAACGAAAAACAACAAAAAAAAAGAGATAGAAATATCAATAATCGAAAGTGACACAATGCCAGGATCAACCATTTACTCAGATTAGTGTAAAGCCTACAGCTCATTGTCATCTTTAGGTTATGATCATCACACTGTTTGTCACAAATACAATTTCGTGAATCCAGAAAGTGGCATATGCACATATTTGATTGAAAGCACTTGGTCAAGCTTACGAAAATCTCTTCCAAGAAATGGAATTAAAGAAAAATACATTGATGACTTTGTGACTAGCTTTGTTGGAAAAAGATCAGAAACACTTGAATTTGAAGATTATATTCAAAAATTACTTGTTTTTAAGCCCTTAAATGTTGAAAAAGAAATTGATGAAACCGAAAAAGATGAAACAGAAGTTCAGTCTTAACCGGATATAATCACATCGGTTTTTGCACAACTTTTTGTGACTATATCCGATTGTGATTATTCACGATGCAACTTTACACAGAAAAAAACAAACATTCGTTTATTAATTAATTAATTAATGGTCAATTTTTTTATTTTTGAAAATTCAACACAACCGTACGTTTTTCACTCGTGAAAACAATTTTTATCATGAATACGCATTATTTTGACTTATTTGAGCACATTTTTGAAAAAGCGAAAAATTAAAAATTTTGATCAAAAAAGCGATTTTTCAATGAAAAAATTACCCATAATAACAAAAAATGTGATTATATATTTTCTGCCCAGTGATTATATGCGATGAAAAATGAATGAAAAACAAGCAAAAAATGTCGGTGCATCGAAAAATGTGACAATAAACGATGTTGATTATTTTCGACGTGATTATATCCGGTTTAGACTGTATCTGATGAAAGTGATGTGCCGGTTTTAAATAAAAATGATAAAGAAAAAGAAGATGAATCTGATTCTTTAGGAGAGGGCGATGGAGCAGATGCACCCGAGTATGAATTGCAACAAATTTATTATTTGATTCAAATTTTGATTCTAAATAATAAATATTTAATCACAAAATTTGTTTTGTTCTTTTTCGAAACACGGAGTTGGAAGTTACTAAAAATTGTTGTTAAACAACAAACACAAAAATATTGAACACACAAAAGATGTATTTTGGTTGGAGTGAATTGAAACCTTCAGGTTGAATTTCGACAAAACACAGTTGAAAACTGGATAAAAATTAAAAAAAAACAAAATGAAAAGATTAAATCACAACGAATTCATTTTCTGATAATTTAAATCGACTGATTCATTTGGTCAAAAAAAATTTTTTTGTTCGTTGGGGAGGAAACCAGGGCCTCACTCATCGTTTGATTTTTGTGATCTCTCATGAAAAAAACAATTAATTCTGCATCAAGACATTGTGTAACTACTGAAATTCGTGAGTTGGAAGATGTACATGCTAAACCAATTTTTTTTCATAACATTTTTGAACATTTCAAAAAGAGAAATAGAGCGAAGCCAGTTTCTTTCTTATTTTTCTATGAAAAGAGATCTTGCTGCAGATAAAAAAAGGAATAAACCTAGAAAATGTGGAAGATCAACTTTCAAAGACAATTCAGACAAACAGTATTTAACCACAGTGATAATACATGATGCAGAAAGTGGAACATTTCTTTCATAAATAAAATAACACAAATGGTTTGTATTTCGCTTATTATTATTTGTTCTAATTGTTTTTTATTATTCAGGAAAATGATTTGTTGAAAACAAAAAGAAAAAAAGGAGATGAAGCAAAAACTGTAGACAGACATTGAGTGAAACGATTTTTGTAAAGGTACATTGAAATTAGTCTTGCAAAACCTATTATTTTTGTTTTGAGTGAGAGCAGCCCACACTTTGAAATATTCAATCGGCACTTTCTTTGACAAAGTGAAAAAATTATTCCAAAGTATGAATCCAATTCCCCAGCTATTATTAAACTTTGATGAAACTTCCACTTTTTCATCCAAACAACAACATGAAATTGTTGCTTTTTAATCCTCAACGCCTTCAACTGTTGTTTTTGATGTTCCCTTGTTAACTTCCACTTCAATTATCTTCATGACAAGTGCAGACGGGTGTAGATATTTGACACCCATATTAATGCATTTTGTGAAACTTCCAGAAAAAAACAAGCTCGTAACAACTTCACACGAAGTGTTCATTCCTTCTTCATCGTGTTATGAAACTTCAACTATTTTATTGGACTTATTCAAGAAGTGTGTAATAACAGAGATTAATAATAATAGAATTGCAGTGGGAAAGAAAGAAAAGAATGCAGTACTCATTATGGACTGTGGAGTGGGACATTTTCAACAGGATGGTCGAGATATAATCTAGTTGACAGACGAGTTGAGCAAAAATATAAACATTATATGAAAAACACTCTTTTTCTAATTATTTTCAAATTATTGTTATTTTTCGAAACTTTGTCTGTCACATTCAGTTTTGAAAAATACGAAAAATTTAAAAATAATGTGTGAGATCATTGACTTCATTTGCGTCTTTCAGTTTATCCACATATGGCTTTCAAATATTGAAAAAAATCTGCTGTTTGTGTGCTTATTAATGTTGTGTATTTGTTTTTATCAATCTTTATTAAAAATATTTTGTTTTTTGTTTTTGAATTTCGATCGTTAACTTAATCACTTTCACTTGCACTCAGCACAAAAAGATATGGAAATTTATTTCATGCAAACGCGTAAACTTGAAACGAATTGTTAGCATGTTGTATCAGAAAGATGAATGGTTATTATTTTAATTTTTCATTTTAATTTTATATATTTCTATTTTTTGTTGCTTTTCAATCGAACTGAAATGGAAAAAAGAAAGAACTAAATGAGAGGCTATTAATAATATTAAACGAATGCCATATTTAATTGTTTGGGATTCATCGGAATAGATTTTCATCTGTGTTCTCTACCTTTTGGATGTTGCATTGATCAAAGAAGGAAGAGAGGAAAAAAAATAAAAGAGTCGAAATGACTTTGAAGGCGCTGAGTTGCATTTTGAAGAAAAGAATGTGATTTGTTCATTGATTAATTTTTAAAATTGTTTAAGCTTCATTTATTGAAATTTTTCCAGCATGATTGGAAAATTGAAAAAGATCTATAAATGAATGCAATCAAAGAGATTATCCAACGTAATCAAGAGCATTGCAATATCACTAGCCTTGCCTGCCAGTCAACTTCAGAGTTTTTGAACAAAAAAATTTTTTTTCTAACAAACGCTTCGAAACAGTTTATGTGGACGAACCTCATTTTTGCGAGAGAAGCAAAAAAAGAATTGGACAAGATGAAAAAATGAATGGAATGAAAAAGAATATCAGAGGAAATGAACTAAGAAGAAAAGAAAGAAGCAAAAATTATCATTTGACACGTCCGAACAAAGAACTTTTTGATAATCAAAGCAAATATTAATGCAGTTTTGAATAAGTTTGAAACTGTGCATATTCATTTCTTTTTCTGAATCATAATGCCATAAAAATCTTCGTTATTCTTTTCATTTGGTAATATTTCAATGAAAAGCATCAAGCTTGAAAAAGTTGATTTAGTGTTACAAAAACTTTTGCCAAAAAAAGAGAATGCGAATGATAATGATGATGGAAATATAGTTGTTGGAAGAATCATATTTGAGAAAATAACTAAGATAGCAACGAACAGCATCGTTGAACTTTTTCGAACAGGTGTTGACACAACAAAAATGGTCATCTACAAAACGAGAACCAAAAATGTGGAAAATCTATTTGTTGAGATAGAAAGGCTTTTTTATTCAAATTGCAGAATGGAAGGAACTTTGATTGTGTGTTTTAAACAATCACGGAGAAATTCTTAACGCACTCAAGAAAGGGCACAGATTGTTTGTATAGTTCACACCTGCGGCTCCCGAGCCAGTTGCATTTGCTCTGTGAAATATCACATTCACTGATTTTTCACATTCAGAGTGGGAAACATATTTGTTAGGTGCACTAAGACAGAAGTTCAAATAGGGTGATTTATAAACCCGAACATTTTTATAAACCCGGTTATTTTTTTTGTTCGTTGAAACAGAATAAATACAACATAAAAATACAAAAAGCAAACTTTTCCACGTTTATTTTACTATTTTATGGTAGTTCAAAAATTTTTTAGTTTCAATTTTTGTTTTTGATGAAGATCAAAGGATTTTTTTATTTATTTTTGATCATTTGTTTTGCTCATTTTTAAGCAACTCTCTTTTTTTGTTTATTTTCAATTACAAGGTCATAAAACAAACATAATGAAGTTTTATTATTCAAAATATTTTTTGCTTTTTCTTATTTTTTCGATTGTTTTTCACATTTCATCATTTTTGACAAAAAATATGAAAATATGAAAATTATGAGCTGCACAATATTTTTTTCTTATTAAAAATGATGTGCACGAAAAGATAATGATTTGCACAAAGCATTTTCTATGTTAAAACTTTGTGAAATGTTGTTGATCAAACAGCACACATCAATTTTTGATAATTACAAATATGCTCATTTCTTATTAAACAAAACTTAAAATGACTAATTATTAAGAATACCAACACATTATCATCTTTTTTACGTGATATCGTAAAAACTAATTCTTTTAATAAAATATTAACTCGGAAATTTTCATTTTTTCAAACTTTTTGTCAAAAACGATGAAATGTTAAAAACATTCGAAAAAAAAGATAAAAACATAGAACATTTGGAATTATAAAACTTCATTCGGTATGTTTTATGACCTTGTAATTGAAAATAAACAAAGAAAGAGAGTTGATTTAAAACGGGAAAAACAAGTGATCAAAAATAACTAAAAAAATTCCTTTGATCCTTATCAAAATCAAAAATTGAAACAAAAAAATTCTTGTACTGTCATAAAACAGTAAAATAAACATATAAAAGTTTGCTTTTTATATTTTTGTGTTGTATTTATTCTGTTTCAACGAACAAAAAAAATAACCGGGTTTATAAAAATGTTCGGGTTTATAAATCACCCAAGTTGAAGAGCAATTCTTGCTGTATTTCAGATTATTATTTGTGAAAGAGTTTGCATTTCGTAGACACACGTCAGACTCGTACGCTGGAGAAGAGGATCTTCTGCTGATGGTTGTGAAATACAAAAGCGAGACGATCTTTGCATCTTCCACAATATGCAACAATGCAAATAGCAGGCAATGTGGAAAGTTCAACAAGCTCTGTGAGTTTCAGAATAAGGGGGTGCAATTCATCATTCTGTCTCAATACTCCTAGGTGTTGGTGCAGCTCCAGAAAGCCATTTGCGCTTCATATAAAACAACCACTGTGAATATTTTTTCGCTTGATGGAGTTTACATCCTCTGCTCTCGTCCACATCAAGCCAGCCTTCCAGCTCAATCTCGCTATCATCTCAACCTCTGCAAATGCCTGGATCGAATGATTCGACTTTTTCTCCAGTCTGCCCTTCTTGCACACAGGCAGCGCTATTGTGTACAACTCCCACTGCCACCTTCCGCTCTCCTTTGTCCAGTTTTCTTCTTCAGCCATCTCGCCATCTGCTCATCCAGTGCTCCTCAATTCCTTCCAGCCAGCTATCGATGGTGGACACAGGACTGTCAACTGCTGCTCCGTCCGACAACTGTGTCAGCTTATCTGTTTTTCCTCTTCTCAGCTGGTGACTGTATCGTTCTTGCAAACATGAACCTACGGCACCTTCAGCTGTCAGCTGGTGTCTTCGAGTTCCAGTAATGCCAGAGCGCCTTGGCACACTGAGTGGCAGCCGAGCATCTGGTATTTTCACAGGGCAGTGTCCTCTGCCTCCCAACCACTTTCGCATGAGACATTGCCTTTTCCGGATCATCTTTCCGCTACAACACAAACGCAGTCGCTAGAACCTATACCTTCTTTAATTGGCCTGTATTTTCAATGTCTTTTACGTCTGCACACGTGGACCTATCCAATTGCACTTGCTTGCAACGTGCCCCATTTTTTGGTTATGAAGAATATGAACAAGCATAACAACTTCCTTTTACAATTTCGTCTCTGCAAGCAAGACAACAAAACCGTTGTCTTCCTCTTGATGCATTATCAGTAATGATGATGCAAAACATGAAGATAACAGTTCCTCTACTAGCTACAGCCATTCTGATTGCAGCAATCCATCTTCCCGCCAAAACATCACCTGCTCTTATGTGGCTTTTCTGAAGCTGGCTTTTTTGAAAGGAGTATTCAAAGCGATATGCAACGCCTCCATATGGATGCTTTCCAGCGGAAACAAACTTGTAAACAAATCCTGCCAAAGACAATCACTCTTCTTCATCACGGTCTTCCATTCTGCCCAAGAATCAAAAAATGAAGCAAACGAAAATGTTTAAAAAATGCAATATTCAAAGGATTTTCAAGGAGAGAACCTTTGTCAACACCATTTGTCATTCTGATTGGAAATAAAGAACCGAACTGGGCATAGGTGTATTTAAGGAACATTTCCTATCCTTGTTTATTCAATAAATCATTGTGATAAAGAATAAGTAGATTTAATAACAAAACATTTGTATGGACTAGAATTTTGAAATTCGTTTTGTTCCTTGAGAAAAATCAATTTTTTAAAATCACACATAAATCTGAGTATTTTTTCAAAATTTTGATAAAAATTGATAATTTTGAAACAAAAAGTTGATGAAAGGTCGTTTATTATTGTATACTCTTATTAAATTAATTAATTTTTGAGAAATAAAATATTGAAAAAAACAAATAAAAAAATTTATATAGTTTGATCTATCCCACAATTATATTTTTAATATCAAAAAAATAAGAAATTACTTTCTTTCGTCAAGAATTGAACCCCAGCTTGTAAATCTGAGACAAATCAAATGTTTAGAAATATAATAAAAGTGTGCACTGGATGATTATTAACATTTCATTCAATTCTTTTCTATTTTTGATTATGATTTTTAGGAAGATTATTTGCATGCAGTTTGAGGATGTTTATGTTACACAATGATGATCTTGAACAAAGAAGCTTTGTTGATACTTATGAAAGTATGAATATCATATGAATTAATATATTAATAGAATATTTTAACGATTTTCATTATTTATTATTTATTTTTAACTGAATCAATGTTGAATGTTAAATGCAAGAAGATATTTATCGATGCAACAACTACTGCACAAGAAAAGAAGGAGAAGTGTATTTGTCTGCAAAAAAGAGGAGATTCGAATCTGGATTGTTGAAATGAAGTTCAATGCAAACACGGCAAAAGTGGGAAATGATATTTTCATTGATTACATCAAATCACATCCCAAATAAATATGTTCTAATCATTAAATCCTTGATCTTATCAAGTGAATATCTTCAATGTATATAATACACATTTTATGTTAAATTAACAAAGTATATTGTTCAAATTTCGTAAATAACAACAACCAGTTGAAGTTTCGCAATCAAAAGATGAAGTTTGGCAAGGCTATCATTCATCAAATCTCCATTGGTATTAGCTTCTGCTTTTTTTTTTGAAAACAACAACTTTTCAAACATTATGAATACTGGAAGCGGTGAAGGAGGTCTTACAAGAGTGTCATTAAAAAATGACGAAGATTTGATCAATAAATCAACAAATGCATTATCTTGTTCACTTTCATCAGGCAATGGAAAAGGAGGATTTTTGTATTTGAATTTTCAAAATTGTTTGAATGAGAAGCCATTTCTTTTTGATGCAGGAATTTCTTTTGAGAACAACAAAGCAGCCATTGGAAAGAATGTGTTCATTTTTGGAAAGGACTTCAACAGCACTGTGACAAACAATACTTTCAAGTTCGATTACTCATCAATGAAAGATGATAACAATTTGTTTGTGGGAAGTGATAACTTTTACTCAAACAAAGATATGTTCATGTTTCTGATTCTATACAGCTCAATTGAGATGTTTATCTCATCGGGTGGATTTGATGTCGAAAGATGTGGAAAAATATTCAAAAGTTATTAATGCGAAGGAAGAAAATATGAAGATACAAACGCAACGAAAACTCTTTTTGTGAAGATATTTCGAGAATCAGAGAAGAAAAAGTTTCAAGAAATTAATTTCATGGAAGTGAAGCTTGTCAACTGAAAATTTGGAAATGAAAAAAGCGAGAATAAAAGCAGATTCTGTAAGGATCATAGGTGGATAAGGAATATGAAGGACAAAGAAATACAAATTGATTGTGTAATAATGAAATGGTATTAATAATGCGCATGAGAAAAAGAGATGATAAAGAACAAAAGAGTTTAAATAGGATAAGTTGGTGAACATAATGCAAAGACTGAAGGAGAAGGAGTGTTGTTTGAGAGAAACGATCAAAGATAGAGATAAGTTGGAGAAGGATTGACAGATGAGAGAAGGAATTCTGGAACGCTGTTGATGAGAAGCGAGGGAATAGATGCAAAGTGGGAAACGATTCGATATTTTCAATGTGTATAAGTGAATATGTGAATGGAGGGGCATTGAAGCGTGAGGTAGCAGAAGGCCTAGTGGTTGTTGTTGAGAACAGCATATTTGAAGGATTCTCGGCAAGGTGGAATGAAGAAAAATGAGGAGAGATTTTCATAAATGCTGTTGAAAAGAGCTGCTCATATTGCTTTGGGGTGAATGGATGTGTGTTTGAGAGGAATAGGGCAGGTGAAGGGAAAGACGTGTATGCGGTCTGTGAGGATTTGAAAGCATCAATTCTTTTGAAACGGTTTGAGATAGAGCTTGTGGGCAAGGATGGGGAGGATAAAGTGGAGCTGTGAGGGAAAGATAATGGAAGATTTTCAAGTGAGAGTGTTGATTTGCTTCTGTTTCTGGTGAAGTTCAGTGAAGATGAATTCCGTGGATCGAAGATGAACAGTTCGAATTTAAGGCAGAGAGTGGAATTGTGAATGAGTGAGTGAAAAGATGAAGAAAACAAGTATTTTGAAGATGCTTGCAAATGGACAAAATATGGAATTGAGAAAAGAAGGTTGAAATGTGAATGTTTCAAATTCAATATTTGAGTGTAAAGAGATAGGTGTTGTTTGATGTGAATGTTTGCTCATCCACTGAACAAGATTATGAATATGTTTGATTCCTTTGTTCGTATGGCGTTATTTGAGAAAGTATGATTTTTTATTAGTTTTCCATTCGTTGTTGAAGAGAGCTAGAAAGAGATTAGTGTATTGTGTGATGAATGTTGAGCATGGGGGAGAAATGGAGATTGAACTGACTTGAAAGGAGAATGATGTGTTGAGAAGTGCAGCTGCAGGAGGATGTGGTTGAAATGTAAATGAAAAAATAGAATAAATGAATATGTGTGTAAGAGTTTGAGAAATAAAAACAGTTTCAGGAGAGGAATATCAAAGAACAATGTTTTAATGAGAACTGATTTGAGTTGTGTTTGTGAAAGGAACAGTGCACGGAAGTTGTGGAATAACTATCTGGGTTGTTTGAGGAAGTGTGTGGAGTTGGAGAGTGATGTGGATACAGGTGAAAAGGAACTGGAAAAGAAAAAAGGAGAGTGAAGTTTGTGAAGTGTGATGATGAGGCAAAACTTAATGCAATTAATGGTGAGATGATGTTGTTTTTGCGAAGAACTTGAATAACAAACTCTTTTATGAAATAACAGCTTTTCTTTATGTTTGATAATGAGAAAATTGTGGTTGAGTGATTGTATTCAATCTGATAGTTATTTCAAAATCGAAATTCAAAAAGAATCAATGAATTTCATTTCATTAACGCAATTCCAACTCTTGAAAATAACCTTTTCATATATTTCGATTATGTTCGTGAAAAGAAAAGGAATTTCTTTTTTTTCTTGTATTGTTTTATTGTGTTATTGTCAAAAAGTGAAGTGAAACGGTGTTGTGATAAATTCATCTACAAACTAATTGGAGATTGCTCGGTTCCAACATCTTTTGCTTTGATGAAACTTCTAAGAATTTTTCGATTTTGAATTGCATTTGTTTTTTCTTTTTCTTTTTTCGCCATTTCCTCAATTTTTGTTTCTTTTTTTTCACAAAACATTTTTGATTCAAGAATTAAAGTTTCAATCTGTTGATTTTCAATAATTTTCACAAATCTACCATTTTTTGATCTGTTTCTGATATTTCTTTTTTTTCTAACAGTCTTTGTTTCTAAATCTGAGATGGTTTCTTCTTCTTCTTCTTCCTCTTCTTTCTCTTCTTTCTCTTCTTTCTCTTCTTTCTCTTCTTTCTCTTCTTCATCGTCTATTTTTCTTCTTTTTAAAAATTCAGTTTTATTTGTTTCAATCAATTTCTTCGATAATCTTTTTTTCTTTAGAACTTCATCCAGCTCACTTTCATCAACCATTTCATAGTTTCTTCTTTTTTTCATTTCCTTTTTTATCAAAAAAAAAGACGATAATTTGAATTTTCTTTCTATATTCAAAACATTTATCATATTTTCAGTACTGTCGTTGTAAGCACGAAAAAAACATCCATATTTTTCTTATCAATTTTTGATAATTCTTTCATGAAAGTTGTTGGAATCAGTCTATTGTTATATCGATACTGAAACTCATAGACATATTCCTTTGTCTTTAAATATATTCTCCCTCGTTTTGGAATATGATTTTTCAAATGAGACCAGATACCTTCAATTGTCTGTGTGTAAACCTTTGGATTTTCCGGTTTCACAAAATTGAGAGTGTGATTAACGCTATCTATTGTGAAACCGTTTTCACTGATGCAATTATATGCTGACCACTTATCAGACATTATCGTTGTTGATCTTTCAATGTTTTTTTTGACGAAATAGAAAATTGTATCTGCTTTTCTATCGGGAAGAAATTCAACTATCAGTCTTTGAGGCTTTCCTTTTTCCTTTCTTTCGATTACACCCCATAACCACTGTTGTTCTGTGCATCTTCCCACTCCATTTTTTCTTTTGTGTATTAAAGTTTCATCGATTTCAACAATGCGATTGTCTCCAACTTTTTCTATTTTGCTCGTTTCAAAAAAGCAGCATATTCTTCGCAACTTTTTGAATAATTTTAGTACTGTCACTTTCGCAACTTTTGTTTCAAAAACTGTTTCTTTGATCGAATGTCTGTACCAAAAATGAAACAATAATGATGTAAGCTTGAATGGTGATAAATGAAATTCCATAAATATAGAATCAAAGTTCCAACTGAAAAAATTTCCACATTTCGAACATTTGAAGGCATAGTAATCATTTTCTTTTTTTTGCAACTTCAGATCCATATTTTTTTGCATTTCCAACATGTTCGATTTTTTTTGATCAGTCCAAATTTCGATAACAATTCCATTGCATACTGATTTTTATTGTTCGAAAGAATCAGAAACTCGCTGAATGTTAATTCTTCGAAATTGATTTCGTTCTCAATCATGAAAAGGATGAAACAGTTTGAAAATTGATCAATAATTCAAAATAATTTTGTTCAATAATGGGTATTTTTTTTTTGATAAATTGAATCTCAATTTGATTTCATTCTTTGCAACATATGTTAAGTTGAAAACAAGAATATTTTTAATAAAAATGGCACATTATATTTATAAAATTTTAAATCAAAATGACAATAAATAAAAACTGCATGTGCATAAGTTCACAATATTTGAATAACATTACAAAATCATTAATGTTTGAAGAAAAAAACATCGTTATCCACTACAATTACATAAAAATAAATTTCAACAAAGAATTAATTATCTATTTTGTTAGAATGTCCCATGTATTCAATCACTCATTAATACAAACGAACACTTAACTCACACATTTTGAGAAGTGATATTGCATTCTGAAAAAGATATTTGATGATTTTATTTTTTTACACAAATAAAACGAAACAGATTGTTTGAAACACACACAAAAAAACAGAAATCTCATTCAAATCCTTAATGAAAATTAAAATGTTACTGAAAAGGGAATAAGGAAATTATATTTCACGTACGACAAATATCAAAAGTTCAAAAAACCATTGTTAACACCATTGTGCCAACATCAAAAATATAACACTATCATTTTGAAGCTTTGAATGTATGAATAGCAATTTTAATAAACATATAAAGTTGATTTTTTTATGTGCAACATCCACTTGTGTGATTATTTTTGAAATCAAATTTTTTCTTTCAAAAATTTCGATTAGAAAAATTTTCTTAAATATTAACAACAGAACACTAAAAAGTGAAAATACTATTTGAAGATATCTTCATCATCATTTCAGTTTAAACATTTTGAAAATGAAATGGTTTTTATGAAATTTATCATTAAAATACAAAATCTCTATTCAATGACAAATAACCTTTGAAAAATCAATACAACGAAAAAATTTTATGATTTCAAAAATAATCACCCACTTGTTGCGGCTATCAATGAGCATTGAACAGCTGTCAATGATTGGATCTCAAATAAACAGTTTTCAAGTCGAAGAACCCCACTCGAAGAGATTAATGAATTCATATTTGGCTCAAATTGACTTGGAATCTTGAGCTTCAAAGATAACAAACTGAGTGACTGAATTGATGAAATAACAGATGAAGTTAATGCTGAATTCCCTTTGATTCTCTCATTAAACAGAACAGGCTTGTATTTTGTTTCATCTCCATTATTCACACATCCATCAAACGCAAGTGCATGTGTGAAAGAATAAATATCTTCAATTGTCCCTTCATCCCTCACTTTCACTTTCCTTTCTCCTTCCCCTCCATTCATGTCAATGTGACTTATTCCGCTCCACATCGATTCACACGGATATCCATCGCTCCCACATCCCAATGTGTCATACCCCTCCCTCGACACACACACCACCATTCCCTTCATTTCAACAAGAAACAGCCCAAGATCAACACTCTCTGCAAAATAGTCTCTGTCAATCCCTTTCATATCAACTGCCATCCATTCTCCTTCTCCATTTACATATTTTAATTCAAATCCAAACCTCTCCTTCGTCACTGTTCCATTCAGTTTCTTGCATGAAATGAACAAATCCCTTCCCTCGGCAGCAACATTGCCTTTGAATATCAATGTTGGAAGTGAAAAGTTATTCAAACAATTGTCACTCAAATCCAGATATATTCCTCCACCTCTTCCTCCATTTCCATTCGCCGAGCATCTCAATATGGATGATGATCCCATTTCAAGCAAATCATTCAGGTCCATCTCACTTTTCACACACACTCAGCTCACACTTTCTGTCTCGATATTCTCAAATCTGCTTCCTCCATCAACTCTCAAACTCGATCTTCCATTCTACGTTATCAGCGATCCTGCTCCCACAACACACCCCAATGCTGTCATGTTTCTCAATGTCACTTCCGATCCACCATTCCCCACTATCACTCCTCCTCCACTGGTCTCAATCCCATCCAATGAACAGTTCTCAAATATCACATTCCCTCCTTCTGATCTTGCAATTCCACTTCCTTCAAATCTTATCCCGTTCATTTCTGTTCTCTCTATTCGAATTGCCCCTCCATTCCCAATCACTATCCACTTTCCACATTCATTCACATTTGAATTCCTATTCCCATTCCCTTCTCCTGCTGAAAACAAACAATCCAAAATGAATCATTCCCCAATCCTCACTTCCACAATCGATTCATCACCAATTGCACTTGCAGAGGAAGAACATTGAAGAGAAATCTGAAGAAGTGACAATGTCAAATGTGTTTGTCCATCCTCTTCTGTCAATTCAAATTTCCCTCCCTCTTCAACAACCAGTTCTCTAGTTTCTTCATTCCCTTTGATTGTCAGTCCTTTCCCACATCTGTTGATAGTCTTGCTCACTGAAGCAGCACCAACAAGCATAATCTTCTCTTTCTCATCGTTCAACCGATCAAACCCAATATCAACAGACGAGCAAGGATTTTCTTTCGCTCCACAACTTGATAATCCGTTTCCAGCATTGCTCACAAACAAATCCGTTCCTAACCTTGGAAACAGGTAATTGATCAGTGAGTCTTCTTTTCTTGGTTCAGATGACTCAAGCACCCACATCTTATTTTCTGCTGTGACTCTTGTGGCTGTCCCTTCCCAAAACGCTGGAAGAAGCATCGTCCATGGTGATCCACACACCAAATACACATCTTCTCCTTTTTCTGCAACATTGTTCGCAAAATCATCATTTTTCAGAGAGTATTCAATATTCGCTGTCTCAAATGTCAGATGCAATCCTCCTCCTTTTCCGCTTCTCTTTGCAACTCTGCATCCATTGATCTTGTTATCATCAAACAACAAATTCCCTCCATCTCCAACAATCAGAACAATCCCTCCCACAATTGCGCTCATTGACTCGCATCTGCATTCCTCAAATACACATTTGTTAATATCCACACACTTGCCATTCCCCACTCTCCTATTCAACACCCCTCCATTCCCATTCTCTCTCTGAATCGATTTGAATGTGCAGTTCCAGATTTTAGTATTAATCCCTTCTCCAATCTCAATCTCATTTCCATCATCAAAGCTCGATTCATTCATCGTTGTGTTCTTAACCTCAACATCTCCTCCATTTCTCAGCTCAAATAAGCTTCTTCCCACATTTTGTCTTGTCACATTCCTCACAATCACCTTATCAATCAATCCTCCAACCCCTACTCCATCAAAAGTCACCATCCCTGATTTGGTCATTGCAAAATCTCCAAATTCACAACTTGCCAGCTCCACTATCCCTCCTTTCCCACAAATCAATCCCACTCCAATCTCTTCTGATTCTGCGCCAAATGAACATCCTTCAAATCTCAATGTGCTTGAACTGCACAGAAATACATACTCCTTTCTTGATTCGGCAAATGTTGATATCGAAAATGCCAATGATGAAAATGAGATTGCTCGTTCGCTCTTTATCAAAAATACGTTTTCTCCTCCTTCGCTTATTCCAATCTTTGCCTTTGCAACATCTCCATCAATGTTCATTTCTTGAGCGTTGAGTGTCATTTCATCGAAAATTGAACTTCCATCAACGAGTTTTAGTGTTGCTGGCAATGTGCCAAGCACATTTGTTCCTGCATATATCAATGTGGAGCATGGAAAGTCCAGATATCCGTGCTAATGATAACCCATCCTTCCATTTCCACCTTTCACATAACTAATATTTGATTTCTTTCGAAGATCAAATCGAGATTGGCTTTCATTGATCTGCGATGTGATGTTGTTACATTCAGTGAAAATGTCATTTCCCACACTTGCAGTGTTTGCATTAAATTTCATCCTCACAAATAAAAAAATCAAATCTCCTCTTTCCTTTGTTGCTAGATACACTCCTCCTAACCTTCTATTTGTTGTTGTCGCAGCTGTAATGACTGATTGTTGATTAATAATAATCATTGATCCAGCTGCATCCAATGCTTCGAATATTTCCCCTCTAATTTTATTTGAATCTATGTTGTCTGCAACATTCCGAACTGAGAAATTATAATTTTATAATATATATTGTCAAAAGTTAAAATTACAGATTAAATATAATAATAAAATATGTTGCATACGTTTATCCACATTTTCAATATATTTTCAACTATATCCACCAATATTGGACTCATGTTGTGTGACGTTGCATAACTATCAACTTCAAATTCTAAAAATCAAATTTTGTTAATAATAATAATATATTTTAAATGACAATCATTGCATACAATAATAAAATATTTGCATATTCAATTTGCTATATATTGGAAAGTGTGCACTAGACCTGTGCGACAAGTGGCAAATTTTGTCAGTAACTGACACAGGTGACCGACAAGACAATCTTTTTATGATCATTACCTTAAATTGCTTCTGAACATTTCATTGAAGTGAATTTTTATTATCGAATGAAATCATAAATAATTTTAAAAATATTTTTAACGTCATATTTCATTATCAATGGAGTGTTTCATATTTCAATTGAATTTCATATTTATTGAATAAAAAAGATTTGAAACATTAATTTGAAGAGAGAAAAACTGGAAATCAATTTTTCTTGTATGATAAGTTTGTTAATAAAGATAAAAAAGTTTAAAAGAAATTTTGAACAAATGATTTTATTTGATTTTTAAATAATTAATATTACCAAAATAAAATTTTAACTGACAAGATCTGTGAAACATGGAATTTAACATGCCACTGGAAGTCACTTCTGTCACTGAAGTCACCTAAAGTCAATGATATGAAAATATATGAAAAAGCAATTGAAAAACAAATCATCCTGCTTTGCTGCTGAAATGCATATGATTTCACTTTTTTTGTCAGTCACAACCATAACATTTCTGATTGTTATACATATTCTTCAACTTTTATGAACAAAGCGAATGCAAAGCATTAAAACCAACAGAATCGTACTGTTTGAAATATTTGACAATAGAACAAACATTCGTGAAACTGAAAATTGAAATGGTATTATCGAAAATTTTATTTATAAAAAATTATTTAGTCTCTTTTTATTTCAACACTGGCAAAAGTTTATTATTATCTTCGTAAGATGAAAAATGATGAAACAAGTTTATCCTTCGCTGTTTTGAAGAATGTTCGAAGATCTTAAAAATTTTTGATGTTAATGAAGTCCATGAATTGTTATTTCTTGTTTTGCTGTAACTTAAACGAAAAATGATGTTCCACATTTAACGAGGGGAAATATTTGCGCAAAATTCAGCTTTGAAGATTTTGGTATGATTAATCCGCAATAAAGAACTATGAGAATCTCTCTGATTTTCAAATTGGAATAAATTTTTGTGTTTTCAATACAACTCATAATGACAGTGAAAAAATGGAAATAGAAAATAAATAATGAAGTTTGTTTATTTTTTTGAAGAAATTATTGGATTGCAAAGTCATTGCCTATTGTTTGAGCAATCGACCAAAAATCAATCCATATCTCTGAACATTTCTTTTTTCGTTGATTTAATTTTCGAAAAAGTTTGGAAATTGATTTTATCATGATAATTTCATTTTTTAAATAAATGTCAGTTTTATTCTTTGTGAAGTGAGTTAAAAAAACATACTTTTAAAATTTTGTTAATAAGCAATGGACCTAAGATTTTTCGAAACATTGATATAATAATTGAATGAGTTTTATGACAATTTTTTGTGATTACAATCCTTTCCTTATTATAATTGAAATGATTTATTAAATCTTGAAACTGTATCTTTCGAACCTTTTTCATCCATTATTTCATAATCCTTCATTTCGTCCGCCCTTTTTTCTCTTCTTCCATTTCATCATCTCTTTTCTCCCAATATTTTTGTTATTTTCAAAAAGACTATCAATCATTCATATTCCATTTTGTCATCAATGTTGGTTGATGAATCTTCCCCAAAACTGAATCAACTGCTCCATCTTTCAACAAGTTGATAACTTTTTCTGGCTTGTTATTCGTTTTATTAAATTTTCATCTCTGCAATTGTTGCCTTATACAACTGTAATTATATCATGAAGCTATTAAAAAACCGAACAATACAACTGATAAACTCTCCAAATTCCAAATACCTCAACGTTCATGATGATATGCAAAAATTCATTTCAGAGAGCTGAAACATTAAAACTATTTCATCATTTGTTTCTTTTCCACATTATTTTCCCTTTTGATCCACGTTTCTTGACAACCCTTCCAGTTTCCTTTTTGCTTCTCCCATAAAATGCTATTCGTTCACTGTCAAATGCTCCAATTGGCTTTTATTGAAAGATCTGCGTTCCAAAGAATGCCTTGCTGAATGATCAATGAGATAAGTTAGGTTGCTATGTTCCTGAAGATATTTGATGATTTGTGTAAGTTATTTCAAATGCAGAGTTTCTCCAAATTATCAAATCAACAACGAAAAATACTTATCAAAAAATTCTAAAATAAAACAGAAATGTACTCATACAAAATTCAATATTGCTCAATGCGAGCAATGCAATTTCTGCTTCTTTTCGAATATCCTCTGTTATTTTGTTCGATGCAATTTTCAGAATGACAGGCACACAAATTTGATATATTTCAGTTTTGTAGATGAAACTTTTGGACATATAGTTTTCTCTAAAATCGACAGCATTTTTTCGTTTCTCCCTTCTTTTGTCAGATCTTCTTTTGCAATCATCTGCACGAATCTGATGCACAACGATAAATTTTGAAAACAGCTTATCCAATTTCTCATCAAATTTATGAAACCTTAAATGCACTTCAGTGACAAAATTGCATTCTTCAAAGAAAATCAATTTTTCAACCATTTCGAGTCAAATGTTGCACAGTTGTGAAATAAGAACAAATCATTATTTTTCCTCATCAATTTCAAAAATCATTTTATTCGGTTCTCATTATATGCTTTATGTCGCTTTTTCTGGAATGTTCCAACTCAGAAAACAATAATTACGAAAAAAATATTAAAATAAAAATCAGTCGACAATAATTATAAAATATCAGCTGCTACACACTAACAAGTCCATTTCGATCTTTTAATGCAGCACTTTCACAAAAAATGCATCCATAAAACGTTCATTCTTTTATCTTTCGTATTGGAAGAACAATTGTTTGTAAGAAAGATATTTGCTATTAATGAAAACAAACCAAACTCATGAAAAAATTTGTGTTCAGACTATTCTCATGGGAATAAACACTAATATGAAGACAAAACAAAAATAAATCAGAAAATTTTTCATTCATAATATGATGGGAACTATGATCAATTGTGTTTTTGCCAAAAATAAAAGATATTTTTTGCGATATGCGAAGCAATAAAATTCAAAAAATATTTCTGTCCTTTTTTTTTTTTTTTTTTTTTTTTTTTTTTTTTTTTTTTTTTTTTTTTTTTTTTTTTTTTTTTAATAAGTGACCGACAAAGCAAAAAAATGGCATGTCGAGTCGCACAGGTCTAGTGTGCACCCTACACATCACAAAAAAAAGCGAATCCAAAATTTTTGACAATATGAAATTTGATTGTGGGATTGATCAAAAATTATTAATAAAAAAATTTTTTTTCAAAAATGTTTTATTTCTCAGAATATCATTGATGCAAAAGGTTAATATAACTCTTAAAAGCATTGAATGAATTTGTTAATAAGTAATTATCCTTATATATTAATTTTAATTTAAAATTGGAATATTTATGGGTGATTTCTCAAAATTGATTTTTTTCAACAAGAAAAAACATTTTCAAAAAATTCGTCCACCCAAAAGTTTTAAATTATTTTTATCTATTATTTCTTCATAAAATTAATTACGAACATCGCAAATTGCAAGAGAAGCACAGATGTACCTATGCTGATTTTGTTTTGTTAATTTTAGCATGTGGATAATTTTAACAATATAAAAGAGAGAATTTCATCATTGAAGAATGGGCTGTGTGGAAAAAGCGATGAGAACAAAACGTTTTATTGCATTTTATTGTTTTATTAACAACTTAATTTGCATCGCGGAATTACTCGCAAAATGATAAGACAAAAATATTCTTCAACAAAACTCTTCACACAAGCGGATGAAGATTAGAAAAAGGAAGATGACAAAAACAAATAACGCAAAAAAAAAAAAAAAAAAAAAAAAAAAAAAAAAAAAAAAAAAAAAAAAAAAGACAGAAAGAATAAAAACTATGTGGATGGAAATAGAAAGATTATTTGTATTTTTATGAACTGAAGAAAAAATTCTGCCAATGATTCAATACAAAGAAAGATCTGAGCTTTTTTGAATACTGGTTATATTAGACATTGATATTTTGATGTTGCAATTAAATAAGGACTGCAGGTGAATTTATCAACGCAAAGAGTTTTGTGCAAAACGATATTTTTATTTCTCCCTTTTAATTTCTCATCAATTTACTCTCCATAACATCTCTTCAAGATTCACATGCTCTGCATCTCCATTAGTTTGGCTTTTAAAGTGTTAAATTTTAAACTCTAAAAAGTTCACTCAATATTATGTGCTGATTATTTGTGTCAACACAGAATGCTCAAGAAGTTAGAGTCTCAATTTTTGTAATAAACAAATAAACAAAGATTTTGATCAAAATGTTTTTTGAATGAAATGAGTCTATTACAAAATAATTAAATTGTGGATTTTCTATCAAACGTTTGTTTCTTCTTTCTTTTGACGCTTTTGTTTGTTATACAAAAAATGCGATAATTACTCGTTGTGAAATAATAATAATGAAAATTGAATGATCTGATAATTTTTGTTGAAAAAAAATTATAACAACTGATCAAGTGAATTAAACGGCAGCGTAATTAACATTCAATTTTCTTTTTTCTCTTCTTCTTTTCGTCTTCATCACCATTTCAAGTTCTGTATGCCTCCTCTGTCTTCTTCATCCAAACACGAAGCTTCCATTCTATCTATTCCCTTGCGCAACATACAATATATCCGGCAACGGTATTCAGAAATTTTCCCTCAACGGTGCACAAAATTGAGAAATTCAGCTGAAAGATCTGACAAACTACTTGAACGTCAACCCTGACACTGTCCGGTAAAATGGCAAAATTCCATCCGAACAATTGGATGTGGCAGCACATTGCCAATTTGTTCCAACTTTGATGAATTCTAGCAATATTCCTTTTTTCTTTCCTTGCTTCACAGCTCCACAGTTTCCCAGTTCCTCAAATCAATATTGCTCTGTGCTTTTCATCCGTATCCTCGATCCTTTCAAAAGCTGTTCAAAGCACTGCTTTCTTCAAGAAGTCACAAATTACACTCTCCGAGCTATCGTCTCACAAGCACACACTGAATACGTTGCCTTTCAATTCCACTGTTTGTTTTCGCTTTTGACTTGCAACAACATTAGCGTTCATTTCATCTGCTTACACTCCATGTATTTGCATCTATTTCTAATTATTTTGGAAATTTGCCATATAAAAAAATACAATTTGAATTCCATTAATTGATATTTCGATAGGAAAATAAAACATTAACAGAACATCAATAAAAATTCAAAAAAAAATCCGTTGAAGAATCGAAAAAGAAAGAAAGAAAAGAGAATGAAGCAAACTTGAAGCTGGCCAAACGGAACTTTCAGAGGAACTGCAGCGCCGATGCGCGACCAGTCGTTAAGACCAGCCTTTTCCAAATCTCCTTTCTCTCGCGCGCTTTTCACAAGCCCACACCCAAGCCCAGCCAGCCTCCCCAGCGCCGTCCCTCTTGCCACAGCCCAGTTCTCTCCATGCACCCGCTTTTCCATCCTTTTCTTCTCTTCCCAGCTCAGCGCAGAAACAAACGCACAGTGCAGCATCTGCACTGCCACCGTCTCCAGCGCTCGCGCTGCTGTCCGCGCCGCAAGCTCCACCGACCGCTCGCACGCAACAAACCCAACGACCCTCGCGATGAGATGCTTTGCCATCTGGAACAGAACACCGCGCTTCCCCTCAAAGTCAAACGTGATGTTGTGCCCCAGGCAGTTCGAAAAGAACTGCCCGTGCGGCATACGCGATTGCACCAGTTGGTAGAACAGCTGTGCTATCACAAAGCTATGCTCTGAAATTGGAGAGAGGAAAGCATACACTTGTGCTGAGACGGCAGCCCAACCAGGTGCTGGTTGAGGAGATACTCTCTTTGAACACGTTCCACCTGGCGCTGCAGAGCCGACCTGTGTACTCCGCTCGAAGATCCCTGATCCCGAGCAGAGGTGGAATGCGCAGAATCAGAGGACGGAGCACGCACATACAAAGCAGCAGTGCCGCCGCGGCGCGAAAGGAGGTAGTTTCCAGACGCGATCTCGATGCCCCCCTGCAGCAGATACGACATCCACCGGAACGCCGACGACGCTGCCAGCGGGCCCACCGAAAGATCCACCGCACACATCCGCAGCGACTCCCACTCGTCCACAAACACACAATTCGAAACACTAAACACCCCAATCATCCCTTTCCCGTGGCACACTTGCCCAATCGCATTCGTCGCATCCCGCAGAGCAATCGACGGCACACTTTCCTGCGGCACAACCTCCCCTATCGCAACAAACTTGTCCATCCTCTCTCTCTCTCTCTCTGCCTGTCCGAGTTCAAATGCAACTGCACTCCATCCGATGCTAAACACCCACCCCAGCCCCATTCCCACACACGATTTTTCTCTCTCCGCTCCTCCCAATCTCCGCAAACCCTTCACTCTCTAACACTTCATCCACTTTTTCCTCTTCTCAAATGGACTCTCCCCAGCGATCATGATGCTCATCATTCAATCAAACAACATCACATTCGCAGTCAGATTTCCCAAATCTCTTCTCTTGATCCTCCCACGGTTCCACCAGCATTCCCCACAAGTTCATCCTCACCAAAATTATCTGTAAACAATCAGGCGCTTTTCTCAACCAGAGTCAAACTTCCAGTATTCTGTGACCACTCATTCAGAATCTTCCCTTTTTCTTCTTTTTCATCTTTTTCTTTTTCTTTTTCTTTTATTCTTCTATTTTAATTCACCTTCTTCTCCATGCTTCATTGAATATCCTCTTGCATTATCACTTCCTCATCCAAAAACACAATCATGCCCGCCTAAGATATTGATTGCAGCTCCACTCACACTTTCACAAAAGGCAACATAGTTGGATCAAATCGTTTTTTGCTCCGTTGTATCACATCCACGATCGTGTGAGAAAGGATTGATATGGAAGTATCATTTATTCTCGAAGTTGCTTCTATCGACAGAAGCGGAGAAAGTTCAACAAAAGAGGGCACGGTTTAAAAGGCTTTCATAACATATCAATGTTTCATTCTTTTGTGAAGAACAGTGAAGCAAAACAACAAAAATATTAATTGATCTGTTTAAATGGTTGATGCTTGATTTGTAAAAAAGTTCACGAAAATGATTGAAGTACCTTCAATGAAAGCAACACGGTTATCCTCGTGTGACTCTTATTGAAGTCCTTGGTAACTGACAAAGCATTCTAATATTCGATTGCAAGTCCCAATTAAGATTAAGTCGACGATAAAGATTGCAAATCAACTTCACTTCTTTCTTTTCTGTGAACCGAATTTGAGCAGACAACAGCTTTTGAAAAGGCAGGTTTTGAAGCTTGAAAAAACAGAATGTGTAAGGAATAGCGTGAAGAGTGAAGGGAACATTGCTGAAGTTCTTTGACTTTAATTGCTTTTTACTAAAATGTCTTTGCAAACATTGGTAACTCTATTGGAGATTTAAATGCAACATTCACAACAAAATCATGCAACGAAAGGTCACACAGCTGCAAAAGCTTGAAGTTTCACAGAAATGGAAAAAGGATGCAATGGAGTTATTTTAAAAATTGATAAGTGAAAATGAGAAGAAGAACTGTTGAAGAAGAAAAAGATGATGATTATTGAGACAGATATGATGACAGAAGTGTTTTTTGTTTGAGCCAACATTAGACGTATTAAATGACAGCAAAACGAAAAGATCAATCACCGAAACAGAGAATGTTGTGATTGTTGCTTTCTATCCGTTCTTGTGATACAGAAAAAATAAACTTTCATTTTATCTCATTTCACAAGTCTTTGCTCCATATTGGAGCATAGGCAATTGGTCGAAATAATAAGATTGATCATATCCCTTGAATTGTTTATTTTTGAACTTTTTTTTAACAATTTCCAAACTTTTAGAATTTTTGAGATAAAAAAAGTGAAAATAACATTTCAAGAATGGTTTTCTTATTTTCAATGTTATAAAAAAATAATCAAATTTCTGATCTTTTGTGGGAAATGATCAAAATTAATAAATGTTCAATAACTTATGAACAAAGAATAAAGAAGTCGAAAAAAAGAAATTTACTGTTTTATTAAACAAACTCTATTTCTATAAGCTTAAAAAAAGTTTTTTTTGATGTGTCGTGCATGAAAAGCTTGAAAGTCAATATTTTCCCCCATATCTCAAACAACAATTTTCAAAGGTTATTCTATTGTTGATTATGAATAAATCATACATAATAATGATATTAAAATTGTCATTTTTTTCATCATGTTATTAATTCCACTCTGAACAGCGGATAAGATGGAAGATAAACTTAACGCTGTTTATGAAATAAAGGATTTTAATTGTATGGAAGAGAGCAAACTTCGAAAAAGATAATTTGGAAGAGAATGTGAAGAGGCTGGATGAGAGGAATTTTTTGGAATGAAATGCAAGAGGAAAGAATGGACGAGATAAAACTGGAAAAGTCTTGTCGATAAGGAAGAAGAAATCGTGAACAGAACCATATTAACCACAATGGCAATTAAAAAGAGTCGGATGGAAAAGAAGTTTATCATCTGTTTGATTTGATATTCCATGAACTGATGCAAAAGAATAATCGAACAGATTGAAGTGACGATGAAGAACCAATGCGTGAAGATAAATTGGTCCAGAACACTTGATCTTTGTTTTGATATAAGACATAGATGAAAAGCTGTGTGTGTTCTGGAGCTGAGATATTGGAAATAGAAAATAGAAGAAAAGAGAGAAAAGATGGAAGGACAAATTGTGGGCTGTTGGAAACAAACCTGAGGCCAGGATAGCCCTTTCGAAACAAGCAGAAAAGAAAAGAAGGTACAGTCAAAACCGGATATAATCACATCGAATACAATCACATTCGATTATAGTCACATTTTTCCATGCACCGACATTTTTGGCCTATTTTTCATTCATTTTCCATCGAATATAATCACAGGGATGAAAATATATAATCACATTTTAAATTATAATGGGTGATTTTTTCAATGAAAAATCGGTTTTTTGATCAAAATTTTCTAAAAAATCGATTTTTCAAAATAATGTTAAAATAAGTCTGAATAACATAATAAAACAATAAAAATTGTTATTTCTATTGAAAAATGTGTATTTGTCAAGTTTTTTCAAAAATAAAAAAATGACCCAGAATTAATTATTTCTAAAATAAAATTTCATTTTTTTCTGTGTTAAGTCACATCGCTTATAATCACAATCGGATATAATCACAAAAAGTCCTGCAAAAACCGATGTGATTATATCCGGTTTTGACTGTACTGGATGAACATACTCCCCATGAAGTGGTGGCGACTGAAGGCGCTGACGCAACAGGAAACAGAGGCTGGAGGGCTTGGCTTTTGGAAATACGAGGAAATGTGATGGAGACGGAGATAGAGAATTTTGAAACAACACAGTATAATTGTGCGAGAAGAGAAGAAGAAAGAAGAGGAGGACGATCGAAAAAGGTTAAGAAAAAGAGGCATTTGATATATGGAATACAGAAAAAAAACAAGGTGACTTTGTTAGTTTGTTAATACTTTTTAGTCATTAATAATAAAATATCCAGATTCTGTCATCTTGGTTTTTTTATATTTTTAATTTCATTGTCAACTTTTTTCAAATCTTCAATAACAATTCATTTATGTTATTTCTTTTATTCTTTAACAATGCTTTCTTATTTTTATCCAGGTTTCTGTGTAGCGTATAAAGACAAAACAAAAAACACAGAAGAAACAGGGTGTAAAAATCCCCTTTAAAACAAGATAGATAGATAAACGCTTTTACAAAGGCTCTGAGTTGAATTATAGAGAATCACCTCATATTGAAAACTTTTAATCCAACATTTCACCATTTTTGAAGAAATTTTTATTAAAGAGATAAAAAAAAAGTTCAATGAATGTGTTTGTTTTTAAAAAAATTTTATGAAAAAAAAACGATGTGTCTAGAAAAAAACTTTTTTCCATGGAGGAGGAATGGCACGCAGCTTTTTCTGAAGTGTGAAATTCGATTTTTTGGGTGGAACAGCTGTGAACTGCTGAGTTGTTTGGTAAATCTGGCTGTTCCTGACTTGAAAAAAAATTTGTAATTCCTCCTTCTTCATTCTGCGTCTACAAAATGTTGAAGCAATATGTGTTTGTGTATTTGTGTGGTCTCTATTTCTTTTCATTTTATTATCTTTTTACTACAGGTGTGATAGAGGTCTGCCATTTGGTTTGCCTCTTGAAGGAACCGTTAATGTGTTGCACAATCTGTATTTCTATTTTTTTCCGTATTCTCTTTCTCAACAGTGTGAAGCTGGAGATGTTTCGCCACAGAAAAATTTTTCGATTATCCGGGTGCATGGGTTTGCAAAAACAGCGGAGAAGGGGATGGGGGCAATGAAAATTGTGATTGTGAGGGGTGCAGTGTAGAGACGAGGGGCTGCAGCAGAATTTTGTTTTTTCATCTCAATGGCAGTTATTGGCTGTTGTGGCAGCTCCAGCGCAAATACGAATGATTTTGTTGGATGCTCATCTTCAGACCAAAGATTTGCCGTTATTTCAGCCAGCAAAAATATTTCGACTCCAACAGATATCACAAACACACCTGGCAAAGAACTTACCATTACGTTGTCCAAGTCGAAGAAAGAGAGAATTCGTCCCAATCACACTAACTGTCTTCCCTTTCCCAACAAGAGAAATCTTCTTTTCCCCAACACTGATCGTCGCTCCTTCGCTCAAACACTTTCCACTTTGCAAATTGATTGCCTAACTCATCTTTGCTATGCTCAAGTCCACCACATGCCCCACTATCTCGCATGGTGCTGATCGATTTTCCCACACAAATCACAAATGTCATCTCCACCCACCCCAACATGCCGATCCTTTATCCGCTCCATCAACAATCCCTTCTTTTTCGTGTGCTGATATTACCAGCTGCTCCCAGTATAATTACAGGCATCGCACATTCTCTTCTCATCTGTATTCGTTCTGAAACATGCTTTGAACGGATTCTCTGACTCTCAATAAAGGCTGTAATAATCTGCATGTTCTACATCATGCCCATATAGTGGATAGACCGAACATTTGCATCATTGAAGAAGAAGAAATAGCAATAAAGGTTATTGCTCGGAGTTGTTTGATTGTTTGAATAGAAAAACAATACTCCACCTCTTGTTAATGCATTGAACGAAATATGCTGAAAGTTCCTCTTTTTGAATTGTGTGGAAGGAACTGAAGCACAACACACACCTCAACAAAATCTATTTGAAAGAGAGAATAAAGTGAATAAGCACTCAAACACTTAAGTTCTTCCTCCACTAAAACTGTCATTTCCTATTCTGTAAAATCAAAAAACTGAATAAAAAATATTTAACAGTTTGATAGTAAAATTTAAACTATTTTGAACAATTGTTCATAAATCTTCAATCCATCGTTGTGTTATATAATATTTATCACATGATTTCATTAAAGGTTCCTATGAAAACAATAAATGCACGAATAAAATATTTTTGTGAAAAGAACAGCATACGAATAGTTTTTTAACATTATCAGATAACATTAGATAAATAAAAATGATTTAAACAAAAATCACACAAACGAAATTAATGGAAAAAATTTGCAGAGTCAAAAATAGAATTTTTTATTCTTTGCGATCTGTTAGAAAATATTATGGGTTGAGGAAAAATAATAAAAATATCAAGTTTTTGATGGAAGAATTTCAGCTTTTTCCACCAGATGTTTGTTTGCAATAATTATAAATATTAATTATAAGCGAGGATTTTTATAGGCACCAGTTTTTTTATTGGCACCAAAAATTATTTTCATTATCTTCATTTCATTAAAGCTCATAAATCTGTTTCATTACATAAGAACAATAAACATATTAAAATTAAGCTATACGTCAAATATTTTTTTCAAAAAACTTTCTCAGAAAAACGATCTAATAATATTTAACTTTTATATTTCGATCAATGTTTTGCTCGTATTTTCTTGACTGATTGCAGTTGCGAGTTTTTATCACGGAATTCGCAAAAACAACTGTATTTTGCGTATTTGTTACTTATTCGTTATATTTTGAACCATTTATTTAAGTGTATTTTTGCATTTCACCATTTTTGTTAAAACACACAAAATCAAGTGAATGGATATGTTTTGTAAAAAAAGAGCAAAATATATCGGAAAAATAATCTTTTTTGTATATTCTGCATGTTTTGAAAATAAACTTTAATTCAAAATTAAAAAGAAATCAAAGGATCATATTTTTTAAAGAATTGCATTTATTTAAGTAATGACAAATTGGTAGTTATCCAATATCAATAATTTGTTGTTAAAAAAACTTATTAAATATAATACACTTCATGTAAATCGATAAAACATATACATTCACTTGATTTTGTGTGTTTTAACAAAAATGGTGAAATGCAAAAATACACTTAAATACAGATATCGCATAAAATACCGGACATCGCACAAAATACCGGACAAGATCGATTTCACAATAACCGCAAGAGGAAAAATTCTATAAATTTTCTTCAAAATGGATCTCATCAATACAAACTCACTTGACATACAAGACTTTTAAAATCGCTTCATTTGTGCTCAGAAAAAATTATAATTTAATTCTCGGAGAAATAGGATTTTGAGTTTCTCCGAGATTTTAAAAATTATTTTCTCTGAGCACAAATGAAGCGATTTTAAAAGTCTTGTATGTCAAGTGAGTTTGTATTGATGAGATCTATTTTGAAGAAAATTTATAGAATTTTTCCTCTTGCGGTTATTGTGAAATCGATCTTGTCCGGTATTTTGTGCGATGTCTGGTATTTTATGCGATATATGTAAATGGTTCAAAATATAACGAATAAGTAACAAATACGCAAAATACAGTTGTTTTTGCGAATTCCGTGATAAAAACTCGCAACTGCAATCAGTCAAGAAAATACGAGCAAAACATTGATCGAAATATAAAAGTTAAATATTATTAGATCGTTTTTCTGAGAAAGTTTTTTGAAAAAAATATTTGACGTATAGCTTAATTTTAATATGTTTATTGTTCTTATGTAATGAAACAGATTTATGAGCTTTAATGAAATGAAGATAATGAAAATAATTTTTGGTGCCAATAAAAAAACTGGTGCCTATAAAAATACTCACATATATAAATGAAAAATTTTTGAAATGCCTTTCCAAACTGTAACAAAAAAGAACTATACCAAGAAGTAACGGATGTGCAAACTAAAAAATCAATGAACGCTCATCGTTGGTTGAACTCAAAAAGGTGTCTGTTCACTTTGTGATTTCTGGCAAAAAAAGTCACAATTTGTCTATTTTTTTATGTAAATTTTTTTCGTCAAATTTTCAAATAAAGAAAAAATTTCATATTTTAATCAAATTTCAATTCTCACTCACAAAAATTCACAAAGGTGGAAATAATTTCTTTGTCAATATTTTATTTTCTTGACAGGGAAATCAGGTGAGCGGGAACAGAAATTTGATCGAAAAATGAAATTTTCATTTTATTTGAAAGTCAAATAAAAGGAACTTTATAAAATAATTTAGACATGTTTATAAAAAACATTTCGTTTTATGGATGTAAGTTATTGAATCTTACATTTTCAAATCAAATATTTATCACTTTTATCAGAGCGAAAACAATGTTTCTGTATTGATTTCAATTTGCACAATAAAAATGAATGATTAACAAATTCTTATTAAAAACAGCACTTCACACTTCTTCGTGATGTGAAGATGATGCGTATTGATAATTAAAGTTGATAAGGGTAATTATATTTGAATTCTATTTTTTTAATTCAAAAATAACGATTTGAGAATTCACTTTGAAATCTGACATATTTACACTGAAAAGTTTTTTTTTTGAAAAGATACACCAAAAATAATTCAAATTCGAAAAAGAATAATTCAATTTCGTAATTAATTAATTCGATTTCGAAAAAGAATAATTCAATTTCGAAATGTGAATTTTTTTGATTTGTGGAATGAATAACTTGTGTTTGGGGTTATTAATTCAATTAATTTTTATCTCATCAGTAAATTTTGTTTATCAATATGGGACAAAATATTTGACTTCAAGCATATTCATTGAAAAACTATGCACTTTTCATTAACTTTTTGCTATCAAAAAATATGAATTAAATGTGTTCATTTTTTGAAAAATATTTGCGATCACAAAATTTATTGTTGTTGTATGTTTAGCATCTTTTCGCATATTGGAAAATCTTATTTATTTTTAAATCTGATAAAGTTTAAAAATGTTTCAAGTGAAACAATTTTTTCACGCTTAGTGCATGAAAAGCTTGAAAGTCCATATTTTCCCCCATATTTGAAAAATGATGCATTTTCATTCAAAAATTCTCTTTTATTTTGAATGAAGATTTATTGATTGAAGTAAATTTGAAAAGGAAATAAATACATTTTTATGTTTAAAACCGATATTATTCAAAAATTTGCCAATGAAACAATTCCATTATTGTGAAGAAATAATTCAATAATCGTGATTAAATTTTTTCAATTTTTATTTGGTTATTCAATAGAATAAATTTTTATTAAATTATTATTATTTGAGTGATGATTTTCGAAAATGAAAAAAAACAAAAAATTGATTTATTGATTGTTGCAATTAAAAAACAGTTTTCTTTGAGTAATAAAATTTGATTGGTTAAAAAATAACTTGAACTATTCTGAAATCCATTCTCGAGAAATATTAAAAATTTCAGTTTATTAAGAATTACGAAATTGAAATAATCATTTTCGAAATAGAATTATTCTTTTTCGAAATCGAATTAATAAATTACGAAATTGAATTATTTTTTTTTCGAATTAGAATTATTTTTGGTGTAATTTTGTTGAAAATAATATCAAACATTATAATTTTCAACATTATTATACGTTTTTTTTAATGGGGAAAAATACGGACTTTCAAGCTTTTTTTGCTCAAAGCATTGAAAAATTGCTTTTCTCATAACTTTATTTCACTTTCTCAGATTTCAAAAAAAATTTGATTTTTTTATCCGTAAACAGGAATCGTAGAAATCAAAACATAAAGTTTTCCAACATATTACGAGTGTCAAAAAATGGACAGTTTTTTATTGTGTTTTTTGATCAAAAAAAGTCAATGAAAAGTTGATAATTTTTCTGTGAAAATGCCTGATGCAAAATATTTTGCCCCAAATGAATAATTTCTTTTTGACGAAACAAAACCTTAGAAGAATCAAAGCTCCGAAAAAAGTTATGATTTCATAAATAATCACCCATAAGTTTCCAATCTTGAAAAAATGTTTGGTACCGTAGAATGGGGGAAATGAGAAAAAAACAGACACAATGGGAAATATATATATATATATATTTTGTTTGTTTGCAATTTATTATTCATTCCAAAAAGGAAAGAATTGAAGGATTAAAGAAATCAATAAAAAAATATTGCAACAAAATTTGATTCGTTTATTTGAAAAAATTCATTACATGTCCTTATTTTCTCCCTTATGAAAAATGTTGGAGAACTGCTTTCTATTCAGTTAAATTGAAAAGCATTTTTTCTTCAGATGGAAGCAAATAATACAGGGATAAAATCCATATTTGAATAAGAGTGATAAAAAAATCGATAAAAATATACTTAACAAAATAAGAATTAAACTGTTGGAAATACATATTTGTGATGCATGAAGTAATTACTTATTTTTAAGCTCATGTGCACTGCTTTCGTATTTTGAGCGGGTTTTTTCCCTAACAATAATATTTTATATAAAAGCGAAATATTTTAGATACCATTTCTCTACAAAAAAATTGCAATTCACAATTGTTTATTATAACCCTGGGTGACGCACTGACCATTGACGTGGACCTTTCGATCCCTGACTGACGTGAAAATATTTTTCACGTCAGTCAATAATCTTTGTTAAATTGAATTTTGATTTCGAACTTAAAAACGTTAATAATAAAGGATTCTTTTTTCAGTGAGCTTGTTTAATCATTTTTTTATTTTTATTTTATTCTCAAATCAAAAATACCATAATGTGATTTTCACTGACGAAATAGTCAAGATCGGAATTTTGAAACTTATTTGACGTCAGTGACGTCACGTCAGGTCACTCAAAATGTTGGGGTTAGATGAAGATCAGGAACAAGAAAAATTACCGAAGGAATTGCTCGGATGTTTAAGTAATGCTTTTGTTGTATGTTCCATTTCCATTTTATTTCTTTAAAAAAACAAACTGTTTTTTCACTAAAGAAAGATATGTACGAAAAAACAAGAAAGAAGTTGAATGATGCAGGCTGTCAATTTGTGAAATTACAAAAACACTGCGAAACGAAATATGGACCAGGTTTTTGTTCTTTTTTTTAACTTTTATTTTTTTAATTTTTTGTAATTTTTCTTTATGGAAAGTGTATGATCATCCTCGGAAAAAAAATGAATTTCTTTCTCGAATTTCGTTTGAAATCATAGGAGAATCATTATGGATTTCTTTCACTCTTGTTGACGAAAACGGTGTGCCAAAAAAAGATTGTCATAGGAACTATTTATGTCCAAATGCTAAGGATGGATTAGCTTGTGGAATATCAGGAAGAAGAAGTTACTCGTTGGTGGTGAACCACAACTGTGAATTTCTAAAATACAGAAATATTGCACGATACCAAAAGATTCCAGATCAGAAATCATCTTTCAATGAAACTAGATTTTTTCCTAAAATTGATGGACCTTTTGATGCACAAGAATTACAAAAACAGTTTATATCTTTGATATGTCGATGCAATTCATCATTTTTATCATCGTCTTCAAAAGAAATGAATACATTTATTTCTTCATTAATTAGAGCTGGACAAAGCAACCCATCACTATCATCGGAATCAATATTCCCATATTTGACACGCAAGAAAATCGCCCACATGGTTCTCAAAGAAAAATTCAGAGTGGTGAAGGATAAAGAGTCGACAATTAGAAACAGTGGGGTGTGTGTAATGCTTGATGGAGCTTCAGTCGCCAATAGAAAGATCATTGTGATGACAGTTTCTAAATTATCCGTTGAAAGCAGGCCACTATTTTGGGGACTATTTCAACCTTGTGGAATTGTCAACGAGTTCAACAACCTTATTAATAACCTGATAAATGAATTCAGCAAATTTAACGCAATTATCAGAAGTTTTTGTACAGATGGCTTTTCTTCTCAAATTCGAGCTATCGAGAATTTCACAAGCCAGGAAAGCAATGCAGATTCAATTGAAAAAAAAAGTCAGAGTTTTATTCCTTTTCATATTTACTGCTGCAATCACTTGACAAATTTGGTAATCACAAATTTATTTACAAAAGTTCCATTTCTATTTGATCTCAAAACAAGAATGCTAAATTTTACTCAAAAAGCCCATACTCAGCCAATCAAAAACATTCTCAAGAAACATGCCCCAACGTTTATCACAACAAGATGGAATTCGTTGTTCGAAATAGCTTCGTTCATCAGGAAAAAGAATCAAATCATTCAAAAGGAAAATTTATTGGACACGGATAGCCTTGTGAATATCATCAAAGCAGAAGTGTTCTTATTCCCTTTTCATTTGCTTCATATGAATTTTGAAAATGACAGCACCAAGTTGAGTCAAGTTTTCCCAATTTTGTTAAGAGCTTTTGAGTTTTTTTTCTATATTTTAAATTTGGAGCAATTCAAAGAAGAAAAATGGAGAAACTCAATTGTGAACTCACTTATATTGATGCATAATTATTTTTTAGTAGGAACGCGTGGTGAATATATTGCGCTTTCATATGCTGTAACCCCAATTGGCGTTCAATTGGTTCGAAAACAACTCTTTCCTCTCAGAAACTTTTCAACACCATCGTTCTTTGAAAAAGAAGCTGAAATCTCTTGTCTATCCTCTTCAACAAATTCTTCAGTCTTCAGACACATGGCTTCATCATTATTTCATCCTTTGCCTTATCCAGTCGACTTAAATGCAAAAGAGTTTTTAAAATTATTTATTTTAATTCCTTTAACTTAAATTTTTAATATTTGTTATGAATTTTTGAAAACCCAGGATGAATTATAGACCCCAATCCCAGGCTTCATTTTTAAATAAATCCAAAAGTCAATCAGGTTTGATATCATTTTTATGTGTTTATCTTTTGTATTGAGTGCTGATTCATTTTTATATGTTAATTGAAGAAAAAAATGAATTGAACGATATTCTTTTGTTGATTCAGCAACTGGAAGAAACTGATCAAGAAACATATGGAAAGAGAAATGAAAAGAAGCTAGTTATTGGAGAAGAAGATGAAGAAAGCGACGAATTTGGATTATTAGAAGCGGAAGAAAATTCAGTTAACGATATGTATGATTTTTTATTTGAACAACAAATCCCAAGCCAAACTCAAATCCGGGAAGATAATGAAATATCCACAACGTCTGAAATTTCTTCAAATTCAAGCAACTCAAATTCTTCGACACCAACACTTGTGGATCTGAATTTAAATTCTTCAGCGAGTCTTTGTTCACATGAAACGATGAATGAATCACAAAGAGAACTGATGGATATTGATGGAGTCCTTGAAGATAATCAGAAGGATGAAACAACATGTTTGGAAGATGACATTCACGGTCACTATCATTGTTCTTTTGAAGGACATCAGTCAGAATTAGAAGGAGAAGGTGATTTCGATATTGAAGAATTGTTTTCGACTGGTAAATTACCTATTATTACAGAATTCAATGAAGAAAAAGAAACACAAAGCATGAAACAGATAGAGAACACGTTGTTTGTTGATTGGTTTCCTAGGCTTGACGCATATTTTTCGAAATATGCAAAAAAAGTTTTAGGAGACATGGAAAAGGAATACTCAGAAGGTTGCAAGCTGCTGTTTGAAAGGCAGATGAGATCAAAGCCGGATGATATATTTGAAAATAACCCCGAAATTTATTACCAAGTGCTGGCAGCATATGGAAATATTCAAACAGTTTATTCTGGATTGTGCCTTTCGTTAATTGTTTCTCCCTGCAGTGAAGCCAGCTGTGAACGAGTTATTTCCAGAACTAAAAACATAATCGGAGATCAAAGATATTCTTTTAACATGCAAACACTTGAAGCAATCCTTCACATTTGAATTATTTTAGTTTTTGTGTCATTTTTTCTCCATTTCAATACTGTTTTCACTTCGAACAAAGCCTTTCTAAAAATCACACTTGTTCATTGTTCTTTATAAATATTTCAATTGAAACATTTCAATTAATTTTAATTTTGAATCATCCACAGGAAACAAAAGAATGACGAACTGAACCGAAAATCAAAATGGAATAAAAAGAAAAACGTTTGATTTTGATGCTGTTGGTTGACGATGAATTTTCGAGTTGGAAACAACTCCGATCAAGTGGAAAAATGTGCAATTGTGATTCTTCCGGAGAATAAACATAAAGAAAAAATGAGAAAGAGAATGTATGTTTGTAATTCTTTTGCATTTTGCTTTGTTCTCGGAATCCATAAGTTTTATTTCTTCTTTGCAGTACATAAGAATTGAGGTTATGTGATTTTTCTTTTGAAACTGTTGCATTTCGAAAAATTGTTCCGATGGTGATCATTTCTTCACATTTTCTAAGTGCGTTCAAGAAAGAATTCCCCAATGAAAAGGAACCAGAAAGACAAAAGATGAACTCAGAGTAACATTTAAAGATAGAAAAGAAAAAAAATAGATTTAAAGTTGAATTGTTAAAAGTGACGAAAGAGAAAAATAAAAAAAGAAAAGAATGATGAAAAGTTCAATTAAGTTTTTGTTGTTTTCAATAGATGAGAGACATTCCAGGAGTTAAAGGAAAAACGTTCGTAATAAATTCCAACATGTATTTCTCTTGCTTTGTTTTTTCTCGCACAAATTTTATTTTATTAATAACGAGAACTGAAATCATAGTAAATTTTGACAAACAAGTGAGGAAATTTGATGAACGCCAGGTAACTGAAAGGATCATGAAAGACACTGCATTTAACGATGGATTAATAAACGATCATTTGTTTTTTCATGAAAGTGATTTTCAAAAAAGATGATAGATGAAAGACTTTGAGCATATAAACGAGGAGAATGTTAAAAAACTTTTTATTTATTAATTATTTATATATCATTATTCATATTAACAAAATGAAGGAAAATAAATATTATCTTTTTTTAAAAAAAGAGACACAAATATAAATAGGATTGCGACATGATCTTTAAAAGAAAAAAAAGACTGTGAGAAGACATAGATAAAGATTAACAATATTCAACATATCTCATTTATTTAAATATTCAATGAATAATTTCCGTTATATTCAGAAAGCAAATAATAAAAAGAAATTGTCTAAAACGAAATTCTGTGAAACCTTATGATAGCACGATCGATTTTTTCTGATACCATCTTTTTCTATCACTTCCTTTTCCACTCTTTTTTCACTTCTTCTATTTCATCTTTCCCCTTTTCTTTCAATCGTCTTGAAGAGTTTTTAATTGAATAACAAGCTTTGAAATTTCAATCAATATATCGATGTTGACTGCTGAATCTCCTCAAAAATTAAATCGACGGACTAACTTTCCAGCAATTCAGCAACCTTCACAGCTCTTTTGTATGTTTTTTTTTCAAAAAAAATGCATAAAAGCAATTCTCTTTGAAATCTTTGTGGTTATCCCTCGATGCTCGAAACACACTTAAAATAAAGCCAAAATGGCCAACAAATAATTTGTTCCACAAATTGCAATGGATTAAGTGCAAAAGCAACATATTTTCCAATCTCTTTAAAAAAATCTCCTCCTCAGTTTTCTTTCTCTTTCCTTCTATATTTCTTTTCAGCTCCTCCAATTCTCTTGCTGATTCTCTTGCAAAATGCAGCTCGTTCACGATGCCTTTTTCCAAGCTTCCGTCAGCATTCAATCTGAACACCAAAAAGTTCCAAGCACACTGACAGGCGAGTTGTGTCAGGTTGTGATGTTTCTGATGGTATTTGATGATTTCTTTGATTTCATTTAAGTCCAGCTTTTGTTGAATTTTCTATAAGAAAAATAAAAGAAAAATATCAATAAATGAAGCGAAAACAACTCAATAAATTTATCAATTTGCAGATCATACTCTCCGCTGCGTAATGTTACTCAATTCCAACAAAGTCATTTCCACTTCTTTCTGAGTCTCCTCGCATAAATCTTTCTTCAAAGCAGCTTTTTGAATTAGCGGCACACTTATTGATATAAATTTCGAATTGAACTTGTTGTTAAGCAAAAGACAGCAATCGCACAGATCAATCAAAAGCTTTTCGTCCTTTTCTTTCTTTTTTCTTCTTCACCAATGATCATCTCCAAAAATTGCGCTTTCAACATAGAAAAATCAAATCATTCATTCCATAACTTTTTCAATATTCTGCAAAATCCCTTGCGCTTCAACAGCCAAGAAGAATTTTTCAATGAAAATTTCTCTTCTTCAATAATTCTATTCAAATTGTTGAACAGATCGATAGAATAAATTGATACCAATTCTTTTAAATTATTTCACAATTATTTCATTTATTTCTTAAGTTTTCTGTTAATGATCTTCATCATCGCAATCTTCCCGTTCAAAAGGCATTTCTGCAATAAAAATAAATATGGAGATTTCAACGAATAAAAAATTAAAAATATCAACAAATTGACACAGCATAACTGTCATGTGGTGTTCAATTTCCGTGCTTTCACGAAAACATAACAAATTGAAGACAACTCAACAACCTTTTATTTTATAGAACAAAAAATAGTTGAAAGATATGTTTTGAAACAATACAATCAAAAATTGTCGATGATCATACCAATGTTAATTCATTCCATCGAGATTTTGCGTCTTTTTTTGAATGGAACAAAAGAATGATTTGATTTTTTTAAAATAACTAATTTTAATGGGATATATTGATCATACGACAATTTTAAAAAACATGTCAAATGAATCCTTTTATGTATATTTTTTTTTCTATTGCTTTTGAAATATCACCGTCATATTTTTTTTTTTTTTTTTTTTTTTTTTGTGAGGTGGAAAACTGGTGACGGACGTGACAAACTTTTTTCTTTACGTCACCCAGGCTTAGTTTATTAAATCAAAACAAAAAAAAAAACAAATAGAGAAAAGATATATTAAGTTCACATTCATGAAATGAAGAAAAAACTGAAAAAAAATTCAAAAAAACTTTTCCCAATTTAACGTCAATGTACCATATTTCATTCCAAACAACAAACTCGATGTAGTCTAGTCGGTTAGGATATAAGACTCTCACTCTTGTGACCCGGGTTCGATTCCCGGCATCGAGGATATCTTTTTAAAAAATCTCGTTTAGAAAAAAAATTTTTTTTAAAAAAGTTAATTACATTTTCCTTTATGCTTTATCGAAATTCTATTCATCATTGCTTCACATCTGGAACTATTAGAAATGATTATACATTTCATTTCACATTTTAACAAATGAAATACATTAAATTTTTGAACTGAAATAAATAATTCAAACGAATATGTCCTTCCATCGCATCCACAGACAGTGGCTTTGCTCTCGCTTTCATGTGAAAGGTGAGATTTACACTCTTTGGGTGAAATTACGCATTCTCCATCCCGCCTATGTCCAAATCCAAATGAGCATTGGCCATCTTCTTTTCTTGAATTTGGTTTTAGTTTTAAATTTTTCACATAAAGAAATCAATAAATTCTTTTAAAATGATCAAAAACATACAAGCAAAACGCACCGGATGGGCAATCAATATCAACACCACATCCATTTTCGTTAACATGGCTAATGTTCAACTGATAATCTGAAACATGGACAACATTGATCGGAAGGAGATTTATGATATCTTCATCGGTGCAGCTCCCATATCTATGGACATTTACACCAATCATATTCGCTTCACATATACTTTGATATTCTTTCCCATCACATCCACACTTAAAATTAATAAATTTTTCTGAAAAAAAGAATAAATGCAAACTATAATTTGTGGAGCTGCCTCTGTGCAATTAATGTCTGTTGGAAGAAAAATGCATTTGCCATCTATTTCTTCATCAAAGCAAACATTTGATCCATATTTCTTACAAAATTGACCTTTTTCGCAATCCTCATTTTTTTTGCATAAAGCAAATGATGAATTTCCATCATCAGCAAACATTGAAATCAACGGATTTAGCAACGGAGTGCTCAGTGAATGTGGAATGTCATCAAATGGCTTGTTGGTTTCCAAAAAACTGGAATAATCCGTGTGAATTGGATGAAATGCAACTGGTGGTTTTGGCTTTGAACTTTCCTTTTTTATCTGAAGTGGTGTCTTGTGAATGATGCTCGTTTCTTGCATTTCATGAGCATCCTTTATTGTGGATGGATTTAAAGAATCGTATTCTTCCTTCGTTGAACCATGAGACTTTATTGGAAATGATTTCTTGGATAGAGAGCTGGGAAATGAATCTGTCTTTATAAATGGAGTAACTCGCTCCGGTGATGATGGGTACTCAAGTGAATAATCGAATGAAGTGGTGTATTTTCGTGGAAAATCCTTTTGCATGAATAAAACTGAAGTTAACTTTCAAGAGATGAACAAAAAAAGTGAAAATATTTCACCAGTAAATACCAATAAATAAGCTCCCAAAAATATCCTTGGTTCTATTGTCATGATCTAAATGAAGATTAATCGGATTTAAGTGAGCATATCATTCGCAATTAATTGATTATAAATAATTAAGGGCACTTTTTTTATGAAAGCTTATTGTTCAGACGAATAAATATTAGATACAATGAGAATAGAAAGGTTTTATTCGAATTAAAATAACTTATTCAAATAAACAAAGTTTATTCGGAATAAATTATTTTTATTGGAATAAAAAAAATTAATTGGAATAAACTCTGGCTTTTCGGAATAACTTTATTCATCGAAAATTTATTGTGGTTTTCAAAAATATTCACTTGAATCACATTCTTAAAAAGCATTTATATGTAAATTTATTCCACTTATATTTTGGAAAAAACTATTTAATTTGCAAGATTTTGTTGAAATGTATTGGGATCAAAAAATTCTGTTTTGTTTTTTGAAAATGAATGATGAAAAATCATATTCTTCAATTCATAAATAATAAAAATTTTCAAAATAGACCTGTAGTTTGCTGCAAAATATAATTTATCATTTCACAACGTATGTTAATTTTTTTTTTGTCACTTTTTCTGTTTATTCTTCACATTTTTGATCAAACAGAAAAAAAAAACCAAAAACAATATCGAATTGCAAAATGAACTTCATTTGGCTGAAATTGTTCCAGATACATGGCCATGCATGTTATTCGCCCCTCCACATGAAACTCTATAAATTATAGATGATGTTGTTCCAGTTGTTTTTGAGTTATTCCATTTGCACCAAGGGAATGAATTCTCTCTATCTTCTACAATTTGCTTTCTTCGCAACTGTAATTGATTTCTTGCGCTATCATTGACTGAAACATCTTCACAACGACAACACTTTTTGAATGAAATGTTTCGCTGGGAAAATAAAGGATAGGAAGAAGAAGGAGAGGAAGAAGAAGAAATGTTCGAAAAAGACGCAAAAATTGGGCTAGTCATGTGGAAGGTCTTCTGCGTAAGTGAAGAGAAGTCTGTGGCAGGAGATGAAGGAGTGAGCATCTTTTGTGGAGTTCCAACTAGAACAGAAGGGGAAGACAATTGTGAATGTTGCAAGGGAGAAAAAGGAGGAGTAGCAAATGTCTATGAGGCTGTGTCGTTTTGAGTGTGCAGCTGGGCAGATGAGAATGTGCTGTTGAACGAGTAAAAGATCTGCTTCTGTTCACCTCCTCATTATCCTCTCCCTCTTCCTCTTTCCCTTCCTTTCTGTTGATGCATGTGCAAGTCTTGTGTCGAAAGAGACAATTTGCGATGTGCGAAACTCGCCTTTCTCCTTCTTCTTCGTCTTCGCCTTTGGCTCTTCCTGCTGTCTCCCTTTCCTCGTCTCCACGCTTAACTTGCTTCTGAAATCCGCCTTCTTTGCCTCTTCCATTTGAACTTGAACTCCTCTCTCTTCGCTTCTTGGTGGTGTCATAAAGCGAGCAGATGAACGCAATGTGCCTTGAAGCTCCTTTTCCCTCCAACTCCCATTATCCCTTCCATTCCTATTCACACATTCAGCACAGCCGAAGTGCTGAAACAGAGCGGAATGCGCCTCTGTGGAAGAGGAAAACGGTTCTGATGCATTTTTAGCGAAACAATTAAAGGCATTAATAACGATTATGATGATGTTGAGAAAATAAAAAGAGAATGAATTAATATTTGGTTCAATTTGTCTGTGCTTCCGATTGAACAGCTTTAATTAATCAGAAGGTCGATATTCCGATCCAATGCAAAGAAAGTGATAATGGCATCGAAAAAGTTGGAGAAGGAATTGATGAAGAAGACAATGACGAAGTTGAAGATGGGGAAATTGGTGGAAAAGGATAAATAACAGAAGAAGAAGAATACGAAGATTAAGAAGTAGCAGAAGAAAAAGAAGAAGGAGAAAAAGAGGAAGATGTTGAAGAATGAGAAGGAGAAGAATGAGAAGGAGAAGAAGGAAAAGGAAAAGGAAAAGGAGGAGGAGGAGGAGGAGATGAAGAAGAAGAAGGCGAGGAGGCGGGGGAGGAACAGTGCGACTTCGAAGACAACAGAGAAATCTGTGGGGACTGAGTAAAACCAGATTTTCCATCTTTGGCTGCTGAAAGAAGTGTCTGTCTTGTCCTGTCCACGAAATCTGAGCGAGACCGAACAGATGTCAGAGGATAAGAGAATGCTGCACAAATGAGTATAATGGTAGATTGGAGATGAACGTAAAGCTGAGCTCGATTGCTGCACGTTTCCTGCTGTTTCCAGAGTGATACCGCAAACACACTCGGCGATGAGCTTCTTGTTGCATTGTGATCGATTCCTATACGCTCCACATCCAGTTGGCCAGAAGATACGCTAAACAGAGTAGTTGCAGGCGAAGAAAGCGCACTCGTCCCAATCACACTCACTGTCTTCCCTCTCCCTGTTATTATTATCTTCTTTTCCCCAACACTGATCGTCGCCCCTTCGCTCACATGCCTCCCACCCAGCAACGTGATTGTCAAGCTCAGCTGCGCCATGCTCGACCCCACTGCATGCCCCACGGTCTTGCAAGGTGCTGCCTCACTCATCCCACACAGATTGCTTGTGTCATCCCCACTCACCCCGACATATCTATCTTTCATCCCTTCCTTTAGCCAATCCTTCTTTTTTGAATGCTGATACACCCAATTGTTTCCGTTATAATGTTGGTTGAACGCTCTCTTGTCGCACTATTCGTTGCGAAACATTCATGAAATGGATTTCCTGAACCCAAATACAGATTGTATGAATCGACATATTCAACATCATGCCCGTATGGATTGGTTGCATCTCTGCATCTGCATTCGTGAAAGAACAAAAAATAGCAATAAGTTCCATTGCCGAGCTTTTCTGTTTTTTCTGGTTTTAAGAACAAACCTCCGCCTTCTCTTAATGCTTAACATGAAATAAACTGGATGATCCTCATTTTAAACGCAGCTTGAACACCGTAGCAATACATTCCTCCTCCAACAGTATTTGAAAGTGATCGTCCAGTGAATGAGCGCTGAAACACACACGCGCTTCTCCTTTACTGTTTACTGTTCCAACAAAGATTTTCAAATCTTATTATTCCGGTGAAGAAGTCCTTTTTCGCAAACTAATTTGTATGTCAAATTAAAAACAATTCTGCGAATTAATTCTCCGAATAATTAATGCATTGCTCTTCCCTTCCTCGCTTTCTCAACGCTTCTTCTTTCATTGTGTGAAACCCTTCAAATATTGCATATCATCACTTCAATTCATTTTTTGATAAATATCATTTTAAAGGTTTTGCAGAATTTATTGCCATTCCATTCGATCTCCAATCCTTTGGCACGAATTTTCAGATAATCATTTTTTGATTTATGACCATAACTATTAAACATAAATTTTCGGAATTGAACTCTCACGAATAAATATCGTTTATTTGACTAAATATGTTCTGATTTTTCACCACATTCGAATTGACAAAAAGGATCATAAAAATTTTTGTTGAGGGATTAATTGGAATAAACTTGGTCTTTCTGGAATAATTTTTTTTTATTCGAATAAACTGGTGTTATCTGGAATAAACTCTGATTATTCGAATTATTATTTTTATTTCAATAAAATTTTCTTATTCCAATACCATCTATTAGAAATAGATTTTATAAATTGAAATTTGAATATTTGTAGAAAAGATGTTGGGGGGGAAATGGTAAAATAAAAGTCTAAATGAGCACAGAGTACGAGTTAAAACAGAATACAACTTTAAAAAAAAAAATAAATAAATAAAAAATAAAATTAATACTATTCTTTCAAAGTCACTTCAAACATTATCGCACCCGCATTAAGAAATGCAAAAAAATTTAGGTGGAGAAAGGGATATTCTTACTAGCAGAATAGAAAATGAAAAAACACTTTATTTTTTTTTTCCAACAAGTTCATGAAAAACTAAGATAAACAAGTTATAGAATTACAAAGCTTAGAGGGGAAAAAAATTATCTTTTCTTTTCTTTTCTTTTTTCCAAAATGCAATAGACAAAATGATAAACATTGAGAATCAAACGAAAGGGTGCTGACAAACTGAGAAAAGGAAATTTGTTCTGATGCGATGCAAAAAATTGAAAAGGATTAAAAAAAAAAAGGAAAAAGAAAGAAAGAAAGAAAGAAAAAAGGTATATGTTATTTGAAAAATGACTGAAAAAAAATAAAAAGGAAATAAGAAAAAATTAAAAAGAAAAATAAAAAGAAAGAAAGAGGAGGAAAAATTCTATTTAAAATCAAAAAATGAATCATAATAAATTGAATAAAGCAGATGCTGGAAAGAAAGCCTTTCAAATATCACCAAACATTCAAAAACAACCTTTCACAATTTTTATTCCTTTTTGCTATCAGTTTGAACAAAACAACAATTTTGATTCAAAAAAAAGAAGAAGAAAAAGAAAAAGAAAAAGAAGAAAAAGAAAAATGAGTGAAAAAGAATGAAATAAAATAAGAAAAATGAAAAAAGAAAAGAAAAGAAAAATAAACAAGAGAATAACAAAATGTCAAGAATATTTATGAAAGAAAGGAAATAAGAGAGAAAAAGATAGAGAAAATGAAAAAGAAACGAAAAGAATAAAAAGAGAAGAGAAGAAGAGAAGAAGAAGAAAAGAAAAGAAAAGAAATTAACTTCGATGAACTATTCATCAATCACAAAAATAACTTTTTTACAAAGAAAAACTTTATTTCGAAAAAATAAACAAAGAAAAAAGAAAAAAAGGAAAGAGGAAAGATGAGGAAAAAAAGATGGAAAAAAAAAAAAGAAGATAAAAAAAGAATACACAAAAGAAAGAAAAAGAGAAAGAAAAAGAAAAAGAAAAAGAGAAAAAGAAAAAGAGAAAAAGAAAAAGAAAAAGAAAAAGAAAAAGAAAAAGAAAAAGAAAAAGAAAAAGAACCGAATAAAAGAACCGAATAACTTATAGGGAAAATACCAATTTTTGAAATAATTCTTCAACTTCTCTGCAAAATAGCTTAAAATCGATATCAAAAGTCAAATAACAACAACAAACACACACACACACACACACATTTCTGTATTTCATTCATTGAATCACAAAAGTCATTGGAAAAAAAAAAAACACAACCACAAATTCAATTTGAATAAGAAATTGATAGAAAGATATAAGCAATGATGATTAGAATTACAATGATAACTATAATGGTTCTTATTGTGTTCGTAACAATAGCTGTATTAACAATAACAATTATTATTATTATTATTATGATTTTAGTAACAACATGAAGCAATAATAATATTAATAATAATAATAACAAGGAAATCAATGAAATCCATCAACATAACAAATACATTTCTCTATCACACACACACACAAACACACACAAACACACACAAACACACACAAACACACACAAATACAAATACAGCTAAAAAATAAAAAATTACACTTAACATTCTTCCAATGCCAAGCAATTTTATCAAAATTCATTTACTTCCCTTTCTTTTTCATTGCTTTCCCTTTCTTGTTCAGCTAATTTTAACACCATTCGAATTCATTCTTTTTCTATTAAAAAATTTCTTAGATTTCCATTTCAATTCTCCATAATTCCATTTCTTTGTGTCGTATTAAATTGCTATGTGTTTTTGTTATGTATTGATCATTTCTATTATTGCCATAATAATAATAATAATAATAATAATAATAATTGTGATATATTCACGTATTTATGTGTTTATTGCAGATTTCATAGAATTCCTTCCCCTTTTTGAATGATTATGATTATGATGATGATTGGACTTTTGAGTAATCGATAGCATTTGCATGGTTGAGATATGTGACTGATTCACACACACATGGAGAAAGAGAAAGAGAGAAAGAGAAAGAGGAAGAAGAAGAAGAGAAAGAGAAAGAGAAAGAGAAATAACTTAAATTTAACTGAAAAACACGCAAAAATAAAGAAGTTGTGGAAGAAGAAGAAGAAGAAGAAAGAAACAAATAAAGAAAAATGTGATGATGATTTTGATGTTTATGATGTAGGTGAAGAAGAAGAAGAAGAGAAGAAGAAGAAGATGTTGATGAATTTGAAGGTGATATTGATGAATATGGATGATGATGATGAAAATAAATAAATGCAGATGAAATTGAAAACTGAAAGAACGCAAATTGATGAGAGAAAATGAAGAAGAAGAAGAAGACGATGAAGAATAACATTAAGAATACCAAAGAATTTTTAAAGAATATAAAAGAAAATTAAGAAATGAATCAAATGATTAGAATACAAAAAAGTTTAAAAGCCTTAAAAGGACAAAAAAATGGCAATCAAAATTAAAGATTATAACAGATGATGAAGACATGAAACACAAATATTTTTGAATACATTTGTTATTATCCGTTTACATAAATAAATGAACAAATATAAGTTTGTATGAATGTATGTATTAACATATGCAATTTATTAATAAAATTCCATTTTATTATAAATACTGATACATTCACACATTAATACATTCAAACATTCATTCAAAAAAATTTCTAATATTTTTTTTCTCTTTCTCTTTCTCTTTCTCTTTCTCTTCCTCATTCCCAATTGTTAATCAAAAATAAATCCATACCCTAATTCCAATCTAATAATAATCCAATAACTTACTTTTTTACTGATGTGTTGGCAATACATTATGATGAGAAGAAGAAGAAGGCAAAGAAGAAGGCAAAGAAGAAGAGGAGGAAGAAGAATTTGAAGAAGAAGAAGAAGAAGAAGAATTCTTTGTTTGAGATGTTCCTATTGTAGTAGCAGTTGAACTAGCAGCTGCAAACACAGTTGTTGGTTGAGAAGAAGAAGAAGAAGAAGAAGAAGAAGAAGAAGAAGAAGAAGAAGAAGAAGGCAAAGAAGAAGAAGAAGAAGGAACCGTGTGTGAAGCAGTAGAAGAAGGACGGCTTAATCTTTTAACAGAAAGCAAAGATGTGCCATCATTGAATGAGGAAGAAGAAGAAGAAGAAGAATGAAGAATTCTTGATGGAGATTTTGGGGGGTTTATTTGAGATGCAGAGGAAGAAGAAGAGGAAGAGGAAGAGGAAAAGGAAGAGGAAGAGGAGGAAGAGGAAGAAGAAGAAGAAGAAGAAGTCAATGGATTCGTTCTCGTTTGATGCAGGGTGCGTGTGGGAGAACGAGGAGGAAGCGAAAGATTAGCTGTGTTTAAATTAGGAGCAGAAGAAGAGGAGGAGGAGGAAGAGGAAGAGGAAGAAGAAGAAGAAGGTCTTTGAAGAGACGAAGAAGAAACAGAAGCAGAAGAAGAAGAAGGAATGCTAAATGAAACAGTATTATGAGAAGAAGAAGAAGAATTAAATGAAGAAGAAGAAGAAGAAGAATTAACCAAAGCAGCAGAAGGCGAGTGATGCGGCGATTTCTGAGTGTGTGCAGAGAACGGGGGGATGGAAAGCGGAGGGAGACGAGAGCCAAGGGAAACAGGGCGGCGATGAGGAAGTGAAGATGATGTGGAAAGAGAAGAAGAAGAAGAAGAAGAAAGAGAAGAAGAAGGAGGACGATGAGGTGGTGGTGCGGTTGTTGAGACAATTTCTGAAGAATTTTGAGGAATTGAAGAAGAAAATTCAGAAGAACTGTTATTGCTATTGATTGCATTAGAAGACGACAAAGATGGGTTTAATAAACCTGATGATGCTGATTGGGAAGAAGAGGAAGAAGAAGAGGAAGAAGAAGAAGAAGAAGACGTTATGTTAGCTGAGGAAGAAGAAGCAATATTTCCTTGTGAAACACTTTGCATTTGAGACGAATGCAGAAAACTGTCTCTTTTTGGCGAAGGAACACGAATTTCCCTAATATCTCTTATGTCTTCCCCTCTTTCTCTTTCTCTTTCTCTTTCTCTTTCTCTTTCTCTTTCTCTTCCTCCTTCTCTTTCTCTCTCCTTCTCCCTCTCCTTCTCCAGCGGATGCTGATGCTCCTTTGCCACTCTCAAATACTGTTCTGCATCCATCTCTAGCTCTATCCCATCGCTGCAGTCAAAATCAAACAAGCCAGGCATGGGGGTCCCATCTGGCATCGTAGCATTGCAGGACGTGTCTCTGAGATCTGCAAAATACGGGTGCGAAAGAGCTGCGAGGGCGGTGAGGCGCTGGGAGGGGGAATAAACAAGAAGGCGGGAGACGAGGTCGATGGCGAGGCGGTCGACGGAAGGGTGGAACATCTGAGAGGGAAGAGGGAGGGAGAGAAGGAAGAGCGGAAATAGAGGGAAGAGAAGAAGGTGGATGAAGAGAGAAAGGAGGGGAAAGGGGTGTTATTGATTGAGAGATTGGAAATTGTGGGGGAAAAATAAGTATTTGTATATAGATAGATAGATAGATAGATAGATAGATAGATAAATTATATATATTCAGGAATAAATATGAATGGCCATTGGGAATCAGAAAGGAATAGGTATATATGTAACACGTAGAAGAAGAGGAGCGGTCATTGCAAAGGTCAAGTTTTGATCATTAATGAAAAAGATATTGTTTTAATCCATTAAACAATAAAGTATGTAAAACAAAACAAATAATATGATAAATGATATTGATTAATAATACATTATAATTTGAAATATATAATAAATAAATAAATAAATAAATAAATAAATAAATAAATAAATAAATAAATAAATAAATAAATAAATAAATAAATAAATAAATAAATAAATAAATAAATAAATAAATAAATAAATAAATTCAATCAGACCTTTGACCACTGGCGAGGCTTCACCAGAGGGAGAGAGAAGTCGAGTGCTTGAATACGCATGTCCTTCAGCTGGGCAGCTGAGGGTGTTCCTAATACCTAATAATAGTAATGAATATTTATATTTATTATTTATTATTTATTTTATTTATTTTATTTATTTTATTTATTTTATTTATTATTTTATATTATTTATTTTATTTATTGAATATTATAAATAATAGTTATATATCAAGTAAGATTAGTAAGAAAGAAATAGATTGAACATAAACAGAAATAATGAAGAGGGAAAAAATTGAAAACAAATAAATGAATAATAAAATAGTTAATTAAATAATAATAATAATAATAATAATAATAATATATTCTTTTCATTTATTTTCTATTTATTTATTAATTAATGCAAACCTTGATGATTTCCACAAGCTGATCAACAGCTGAGTCACCAGGGAATATTGGCCTTCCAATCAGCATCTCTGCAATCACACACCCAATTGACCACATATCTAATGTCGGTTATTAAAAATATGAATATTAAGATTATATTGTTTAAAGGGAAAAGGGAAAAGGGAAAAGCAAAAAAAAAGAAAAAGAAAGAAAGAATAAAAAATAAATTTTATAAGTAATTTAGAAAACATAATAAACATAATAATAAACATAACAATCATTATCATAATTATTGTTTCATTAATAAAATCATTTTTTATTTTTATTTTTTATTTTTCCTCCTCTTTATTTAACAAACCTATTGATGTGTCGTAGAGCGTTGCTCCCATCACAAGCTCAGGTGCTCTGTAATATCTGCTGCAGATGTATGCTACTGACGGCTCGCCTGGCTTAAGCACTTTGGAGCTGTTGGATTGGAAAATTATGAAATTTTAATTAGAAAAAAAGAAAATATCATAAATGATTAGATTTTTATTTTTTTTAAAAAAAAAAGAAGGTTTCGTACAAATTGAAGAATATCAATAGAATTTAAAATGAAACAGTAAAGAAATAAAAATAATTGTTTTTGCAAACCTTCCAAAATCGCAAACTTTCACAACACCTGTAGCTGGATTTACAAGAATGTTCTCTGATAAAGAAATAGAAGAAGATTTCCATATTCAATATTAAAAAAAAGATTAGAAAATCAACAAAAAAAAATATATAATTAATTATGGCAAGAAATAAAAATTTAAAGCTCGTAGATAAATAATTTCACAAACGTGGCTTAATATCTCTGTGGCAAACGCCCAGTCCATGTAAATAAGCAAGTCCTCTGATCATTTGATAGGAATACAATCTCACATAAAACGATGGCATGGTTTTTCGCTGCTTTACAAAATATCTGCAAACGCTGTATACTGTTTGTGGAACATATTCCATAACCATATTTAAGAATGTTTTATCGCTCTAATTGAATTATTTAGTACAATTTAAATATTTAATGAAAATGAAAATATCAATTCCATTAAATTGTGGAAGTTTAGGAAAAAATCCATACTGATCCTTCTCTTGTGTAAAAGAATGTTTTCAACAGTACGCAATTTGGATGATTAAGTTGCCTCATGACTTGAAGTTCACGGTTCTTTAAAAATAAACAGGTTAAAAATGAAAGTGAAAAAAATAAGTTAATAGCAAAGCAATGCCACATCACCTTAAATTTTCTATCGTGCAATACACGCTTGATTGCAACAATTTCTCCAGTTCCTTGGAGAGCAGCCTTAAAGACAATTCCAAAACTTCCATTTCCTACAACTTTTTCTCCAACATATCCAATATCTTTGTCGCTCACAATTACGGGTTCTTCCTCTTCTGAAAGCAGAAAATCAAAAATTTCAACATTTTAAGTAAGATCTCGTAAGCAAACCGTTATCAATGTTTGCAAGTGCCCTTCTAATTTCTCGAAGCGATTTTTTGCGTTGTATTGTCATAGGTTGTCCGGATGTTGGTGATTTAGGAAGTGTAATGCTCATTAGAGAATGATGGTCAGTTTGTTCATCATTTGTCGTTGCCTTTAAAGGTGGAAGATGGGCCGCTGCTGAAATATGTTGTGTAGACATCCTATTTCAAGTTTATCTTCATTAAGCTTCAAATTAATTGTGAAAACACTCAAACCGTTTAGATCTTAAACTCCAATACTCTATTCACAAAACAAAGGGACTCAGATCAAAGAACGTTTAAAAAATATTTGTTACACTCTTTTTTTCGATAAAATCGTTTTTAATATTAAACATATAAAAAAAATGAGATAATACGTCAGATGTTTCATATTTATAAAATTCTTTAAGAAGTGAATTTCGAAAAATAAAAAAAATTTTCTGTTAGTTTTTCATGAAATAAACACAAAATTGCAAAATTTTTTCTTGTATGGAATAATCCTTTTCCTATATATTATTATAATACATAAATGCTAGAATCAGATAAAAAAGATGAGAAAATTGAATTAATCATAAAATACTCCTTTTAAAATTCAATATATATTTTCTTAATAAAACTGTTTCATTAGTAATGTTAATGAGAAGAACATGTAAAAGTTCTCAAATTGTCAGATAATGATATTTTCTTTTGCATCAACGCTAATTGAACAAAAAAAACAAAACTTTTTCATTCAAAAAATATTGCGATTGTGCTTTTACAAACATGTGCATAAACTTCAATTAAAATTCATACTGTTTAAAATTATTTGTTAAAATCACATAAAATTTTCAAATTTGTAATGAAAACTTTTTTTCCTAAAAAACTTTTGATCCAAAAATTCCAAAAAATATATCAAAAACAACTATCATTTTTGATCAACGAAAAAATATTTGTTTAATCATTAATCACTTGCATCAATTAACGAAAAGTGTATTCATTGGATATAAGAAATAATAAATCGGATTTCATTTATCGTATTTTGAAAAAATGTTCATTTTGTTCCAAAATGGTTATGTTTTAAAAAAAAAAAAAGTTGATATAATGGATGAAAGTGAATTGCATTATCATTATTAGCTGGAAAGCAAAAGAGACAAAGTTTGTAACAAAACAGAAATTGCTCAGGGAGATATGGAAATGATCAATACGACGTGTTTAGAAATAGATAGAAGGCTCATTAAAAATGAAGAAAGTAAAAAAAAAAATTTAAAAAAAAAGAAACAAAAAAAATAATTATTATTTCTGATAGTTACTTTGAGCAATAAAAACGTTCAGAAAAAAAAAAAAAAAAAAAAAAAAAAAAACAGAGAGAGAGATAGATAGATAGATAGATAGATAGAGAGAGAGAGAGAGAGAGAGAGAGAGAGAGAGAGAGAGAGAGAGAGAGAGAGAGAGATAGATAGATAGATAGATAGAGAGAAAGAGAAAGAGAGAGAATGAGAGGAAAACAGAAAGAGATAGAAAGAGAAAGAGAAAGAGAAAGAAAGAAAGAGAAAGAGAAAGAGAAAGAGAAAGAGAAAGAAAAAGAAAAAGAGAAAGATGGAAAGATTACATAATAACTTTATGAAAATTTGAGAGAAGACGAAAGAAAAAGCTTAAAAAGAAGGATGAAGAGAAAAAAGAAAGAACACATAGAGAAGGGGGGGGGGGGGGAAAATAAAATAAAAATTTAAAATCCAAACCTCTTTCAATTTAATAATGTTAGAATTATTATTGTTGATGTTATTGTATTATTAAATTATGGTATTATTATATTATTATTATTATATTATTTATTAACCCTTATTGTTCATTTTTTCATTTTTACTCCAAAGTCACATACGCCTTCTGCCTCTTCCTCAGCATCACAATCGCACACACACTTATCCCAGCCACACAGCACACCACAGCCACACTCACCCCAACAGCCACACCAACCACCGCCCCAAACTTCATCTTGTCTTTCTTCGGCTCACTCGCTTTCTTCACTTTCTCTTCGTTCCTCAACAGCACATTCGCCTCCGTCACATGAAACTGCTCTCTTTTTTTTCCTTTTTTGTCTTCGTCCCACACTTTCACCCGCACAACCACGGCATCATCATCATCTGCCATGTTCAAATCAGTCGCTGACACATTTCCAATCACTTTCTCATCTGACACCATCTGCACTGCAAACAGCTCCTTCCAATCTCGATTCACTTCATCTTTCTGTTTCCCGATCTCAAAGGAAATATTGCACGGGAAGAAGAACCGACCAGTTATTGACAGCTGAATCGTGTTTTCGTCGTTTGGAAGAGAAAATGAAGAAGAAGAAGAAAAGGAAGAGGAAGAGGAAGAAGAAGAAGAAATCAAAGAAGATTTCATTTCTTTCTCCTTCTCTTTCTCCTTCTCCTTCTCTATTTTCGCCATCGCATTCTTCGGATCCACAATCTCCACTTTCTTCAAGATAGGCACAAACATCAGAGATTCCTTGCCTTCCACTGCTTTGCCAGACACATTACAGCCGCTGTTGTCTAAGAAGAAAGGCATGCTGTCTGCATATCCATCTGACAAAGGAAGAAAACTGTTTGCCATGATGAAGATGGAGGAAATGTCTTGCCCATTGGAGAAATGATGATTGTGTTGTGATTTCATTGAATTTTTGATATTCTTTGCATTTCTAGCTCCTCTTCTTCTTCTTAACATTCCATCATTCGAAGACGCATCAATCGGTGTCAAACTTCCCCTGCACTTGATATTTCGCATCAGTGTTGGGTATTTCTGCTCCATGGCCTTGTTGTTTCTGAAAAGGACATCGTCAAAAGACGCACTCCCTTCTTCCAGCAGCTCCATCGCCCCTTCCATCGCATTGACCACAGACACATTCGTCAGCTCCAGGTTGGTTCCATTGAATGACAGCACTGGCGTGGTTATCTGGCAGATGGTTTCATCATCATCATCATCTTCTTCTTCTTCTTCTCTTTCTCTTTCTCCTCCTTCTTCTTCTTCTTCTTCTCTATTTTCTATTTCAGTGCCTTCCACATGGTGCAATGCCCCAGATATCACAGAAGAATCAGCTGTGAATGAGCCCTGGAACAGCTTAATCAATCGGAAAGGCAGTGAAATCTTCTCCTTTTCTGCTCCTTCGGCAACTGGGAGAAGACACACATGGTCAAAGGAGAGCTGGACTTCAACTGGAAAAATAAATTAAATAAAATAAATTAATTAATTAATTAAAAAATAAGAATAAATAAATAAATGAGAAATAACAAAAAAATAAGAATAAGGAATAAGGAAATAAAAATTCAAATAATAAATGATACACAGAAAAACATATATATAAATTTGAAAATTCCAAAAATAAAAGAAAATATGTGAATAATATTTATTTTTTAATTAAATGAAAAGAAAAGAAAAGAAAAGATTTTCACAATAACTAACATACCATCAGGATCATCGCTCATTGCACAGAAGATAGGCAGCTGTTTCTGATCGAATTTGAGAGGGTATCTGATTGTGACAGACACGAAACTGGATGAGCCTTCAATGGAAAACACTCCAGTCAGCTCTTCGTCATTGCTTTGGACTGAAGGCAGAATCTCAATGGTGTCCAATGGATTCTCAGTGAGTGAGGGTGGATAGCAGGATGCAATGAAAGAAGAAGAGGAGGAGGAAGAAGTTGAAGAAGAAGAAGAAGAAGAAGTTGATGAAAAAGATGATGATGACAAAGATGAATATCTTCCAGCTCCATTCACCCCTGACACACCATATCCCTCGCTCATCCTGACGCACCCGTCTTTCACCTGCGCTCCGCCAATGATGCCAATCGTCGGGCTATCTTCGCTGACAAACACATTGTTCAGCGCATACTCAACACTTTTGCACGGCTTCCCTCTCCACCCGCAAAACTCGCTGTCTTCTGCCTCGCCTTCTCCGCCATCTCCACACAGCACCGTCAGCCCTCGATACGGCACCGCATGCTCCCCTGCCAGCAAGTCGTATCTTTCTTTCGCATTTGCCGCAGAGTTGCTGCTGCCTTCACCTCCATTCACCATCTGCTTCTTCCCTTGTCCATTCTCTTCGCTTTCCTTCTCCACAACGATGAGCCCTTCTGTGCCGTAGATGTCTGACAGATCCATCTCAATCGCATCATCTGGAAACGTGCCGAGCCCTTGCCAGCAGCCCACAAACAGGTCGGCGCCGCTGTCTGCCTCGTTGTCGCTGAACGTGCAGCGCGCAAAGTGCACCGCCAGCTTCTCCTGATCATCCTCTCCGTTGCTGTGCAGCATCAAATACACCGCTCCTCCCAATGTCTCTTGCTCCTCCTCTGCCTTCGTCAGCGTGCACGATGAGAATGAGGTGCCCGTCAATTCGACGCTTGATTTCGCAGTTCCTATCACACAGACAGCTCCCCCACGGCTCACTCCAGAACACGTGTCAAAGCTACAATCTTCAATGTTCAATGTTATCAAAGAACCAATTGCAGTTTGAACTCCAATAACCCCACCTGCTGTTCCTTTATCTGAAACGCAATTAGAAAAAGTGCAACCAGTGATTGATAAATCGAAATTATCCAAAGTTAATTCTTCATTCAGAATAGAAGGATTTTGATCAGTGCATTCAATTCCGTCGAATTGGCAAGATGAAAGCTTCATTGTACCTCCATTTGCTGTAATAAGGGCAATTTGACCTTTTATATTTGAAACTTTCATTTCTTCAATTGTTGTTTCGGCTGTATTAAATGAAAAGATATCTCCTTCAAATGAGATTGCATTTTCAGGTTGAAATGTAATATCATGCAAAATAGCTTTTCCTTTTGCAGCAAACAACAAGCAAAATGCAATATCTATCTGACATTCTTTGACGCAATTGAATGAGCAGGAAGTTAGAGTTATTGAGTCAATATTTGAAGCAATCAATCTGATCGGTTTCTGTCCATTGCCTGTAAATTCAGGAGGAAAATCAAACTGTATTCTTTCAAAGGTTATGATAGTTGTTATTCTAAAGACTGCAACTCCAGTATCCGGAAGAACAATATCTTCAGGAAAATTTATCACAGCATTATCTTTTTTTGAATTTGAAAGAAGCGTAACTCCAGGATTCTCATATGCCCAACTAATTTGTGGCTCCACGTCAATCTTTTCTATAATGTGTATTTTGTGTTCTATTCCCACGTCCTGATTCTGAAGTTTAACCGCTTTTGCCAAGGAATTGCAAGGTGAATTTTCAGTTTCACATGTTCCTTCAGTTTTTATTTTAACATATACATCTTTGAAATCCTCATTTTCTTGTGATAAAACACTAAGAGAATTTAAAACAAGAAAAAATAAAATGTTCATTCCGATTAATCTCTTAATAATTAGATTTTTGATCGAAAGGTGAAAAATAATTATTAAACATACTGTTTATTTATTTAATTATTTATTATATTTATTTATCAATGTTTCCCGTTTTTATATTTTTTTAATAAATTTATTCTCAATTTTTTTATAATTGATTTTTTTTTTGTTTATTTGTTTATATCTATATTTTAGCAATTTGATTTTTTTTGAAATTATATATATATATATATATAGGTGATTATTTTTGAAATCATAACTTTTTTCGGGACGCTGATAATATAGATAATTCATTGTCAAAGAGAATCAATTAATCTTTGAAATGATGAAATCATTTCAATTGTGTCAAAAGCCAATATTTGATGAAAATGGAATACAAAGATTGTCTTTATAGGATTTATCACTATTCTGTGTCCATTTATCAATATTTAAAACGATATTATCAAATCGTATTTTTTGTTCAAAAAAATATGATTTCAAAATTAATCTTCCATATATATATTTATATTCATTCAATATTTTTCGTGTATTTCAAACCTCTGTGTTGTCCTGAAAAGCTGAATCATTAATCAGTCCGTTTTTCTCTTTTGTGTGGATATGCATGCGAGTGTTTGTTTCATCTTCAAAAAAAGTTAAACTATTTTATAATATTGAAAGAATAAATTGTTTTGTAAGATTCAGATTATATCATTGGATTATATTTTCACTTGGACCTAGGCTTATTTTTAACATCTCTAAATATATTTCAATTTTTTCTAAAAAAAAAAGAAGTTTGAATTCAATGAAACTTTTTCAAAACAAACACTTCATTATGTAATGATTGTGAAAAGATTTTTGTCATAAATTAATTCTTTTAAAAAAGTTCTGAATTTTCTGTTTTATTTCAATTATCAATAATTTGCTTGTGCTTTATTAACAGAATGTTTTTCTTGATTGCACAAATTTCTCTTTTGACTTTTTTTTTAAAATGTTATTAATTAGTTTTCAGAACTCATTTTTTGAACGGTTTTCATTTCTCTCCATTTATCAAATATAATCGATTTGATGTTTGAATAGCATGTTTGTCAGTAATACAGATTGTGCAAAGAATACCGGGCAAGATCAATTTCTCAATAACTGCAAGATAAATAATTCTGTTTCACTTTCCACAAAATATATCTCATCAATGCAAACTCATTTGAAACACGAGACTTTCAAAACAGCTTCGTTTGTGCTCAGAAATAATTAATGATTGAAATCTCGGAGAAACTCAAAATCCTATTTCTCCGGGATTTCAATAATTATTTTCTCTGAGCACAAATGAAGCTGTTTTGAAAGATTTGAATATCAAATGAGTTAGTGTTGATGAGTTGAATTTTGAGGAAAGTCAAACAGAATTATCCCTCTTGCAGTTATTGAGAAATCGATCTTGCCCGGTATTTTTTGTGCAATTTGTAGTTCAAATCAAGAAAAAATGAATTTTCGTAATGAATAAAGTTTCAAATAGAAAGCATAACAAGAACTTAGATTTCAATGATCATGCTGGGAGATTCTGTCAACTGCGTTTCTCGTTTCTCTTTTTTCACATTCTTCAACAATCTTTCCGTTTTTCATTATTGATTGTTTGATGTCAAAAATTGATTTGAAAAGTTCCTTTTGTGAAATTTTCAGATGAAAATGAAAACTGAATATTTTTATCAAATATTCACCTGAAAATTTGACAAAAGGAACTTTTCAAAAAAATTGAGATATTTCATTGGAAATTCAACAACAGCAACAACCAAAAAGAAAAAGAAAGAAAAAGAAAAAAAAAAATGAAATAAGTATTTGAACATGAATATGAAAAATCAGAGATTTTGAAATTAAGCTTTCTTAATCGAATTTGTTTTTTATTTGAAAACTCTTTTTGAAGAAATCAACATCAAAATGCTGCAAAAATTATGTATTTGAAATGCCCATTTCTTTATCATTATTTTGTTTCAGCCATTTGTTGAAATCAAAAAATGCATTTGAAAGCTTCGAAAATAATATTTTTTCCCCCAACATAACAAAACTTGAGGCTGAGATAAACTTGTGTCCCAATTAAAAAAATAATAATAATAATCACTTTATGGAAGTACATGAACAAAAAACAAAGCACTCAAAACAACACAAACAAACAAATAAACAAATTAAAACAATTGAGAAATTGAGGAAAAGGGGAATAAAAAAATTCAAAAACAGATTGTTGCTCTCTTTCATCTGCAACAAAAATGTCAAAAACATGCTGGAAACGCTCCCAACTTCTCAAAGTCAAAAGCCAATAAATCCAATTCTTTTTTGCAAAAGAGCCTCACAAGAAATTTCATCGAACAAAGCAAATAACAGAAATAGATAAATATAATTACAAATACTGGCTGATGCACAAATCAAATGCTGAACAAAAATATCAAACACTCTGAAGAATTTCCACAACCACAACGATAACAGTCATGAAATAACTAACTTTCACGAACAAACCTTTCTTTTTCGAAATATCTCAAAATCAAGAGAAGGAAAAAAAAGAGAGAGAAAATAAAAAAGATAAATGAAAAGACAATTGAAACAGAAACAACACACTCAACAGTTATCGCTTGATGGAAATTATTCTAAAAAATCAAAATAATTGCATTGAAAAAAAAATCTAAAATCAAAAGTATTTTTTTAATCTTTTTCCACCACTCTTCAAACAAGTGGAAAAACATTTCAAAACAAAGAATGAAAGAAAGAAAAAAAGAAAGAAAGAAAAAAGTTGAAATAATCAGAACGATCCACCAATAAATCCCATTTCCAATGCTCCTTGCTAATTCTTCTCATCCGCAATCCGCTTGTATTGCCTTCGCTTCCTCTTTCTCACCACACAGGCAACAATTACAACCCCCACAACTGCAGCAACTGAGCACACACTCACAGACACAATGACTGCCACCAGCTGCGCTGTTGTCAGCTTCTTCGGATCTTCTTTCTTCTGCTTCGCCAGAGTGATATACTCTGTGCTCCTTTTCTCTCCTTCGGATATTCCGCTCGGGTATCTCAGCCGGCAAACCAACGATGTGTACTCGTCGCCATCCAGCAGCGATGATGGAATCTCCACTCTCATCTCTGTCTCGTTCACATACTCAGAAACAGGGCATTCAATCCACTCCTTCCTTCCCCCCACTCTTTTCTTCGATGCTTCGACTGTAAGTCCACACGGAAACAGATAGCACCCCTGAATCACAGCGCGTGCTCCTTCGTCTGACTCGATTTTCCCGCCTTTTCCTTGCTCTGCTGTCTCCTTCGCCTTTTTGATCATCGTTGCATTCTTCAAAACAGGACTGAAGAAATACGAGTCCATATTTTCTGCCGCACGCCCACCCACCTCCACCTCCACAAGCATCCCAAATGGCCTTCCCTCCAATCCATCGCTCCCAGCAGCCAGGCTGTTGATGAAAAGCGGCTTCTCTCTCTCTTTTTCCAGAAATCGAATGTTGTTCCGCAGCGATGCAAACTTCTCCCAATCCTTCCCAATCGGGTGATTGTTCACAAAGCTGCAGTTGTTCAAGCTCAGACACGATTGCGTTCCATAAATCGCTCCTTCGCCGATGTCCACAAACCTGCTGTCCTCCATCTCCACAAAAGATTCTTCCTGCAGACAAACCAATCCACAATCCCACAAACACAGCTGGCTTTCCTCTTCTCCAACTCCATTCATCCCATCCCTGCTTGCAAATGGCTCCTCCAATCTCAAAACACTGCTCCTCTTCTCCTCTCCTTCTTTCCCATCTTTCCATTCCTTGTGCTGCTTGCTGCTTGTGATGTTTCCGTTTCTCCCGTAAATGACCAGCTGCGTGAATGTTTCCCATCTATGCCCGAACACTATCAGCCTGTACGGAAGCGCTCTTCCTTCTCCCCCTTTCACATTTTCTCCTTTCAACCCGGTGTACCACGGCCTGAAGACAACATCTGTTATTTTCAAGAAGCTTTTCGAACAGATCACATCCAGCGCATCCCCCTCAACCGCATCCGGATACTCCATGTCAATGTGCTCAAACTTCAGATAACAATTGTCCATATAAAACACAGCTGTCGACTCCTCCGCTTTCATATTCGCCCCAATTCGAAGGATGCCCCGATTCTTCTCTGCGCCTGACAACATCTTCCAAGTTGTGCCTGATCCCTGTTCCCACTCAGATGAAGGGACAGATGCAGAAGTCAGCGTGACAAACTCGTCAATCAAAAACGGCTCGTTTACGAAAACTCTTCCAATCACATGCATCGTCATAACTTTAACATGGATTCCATGCTCGATGGCGGTGCTGAGCAGATCGCACGGTCTTTCTTTTGCTCCACAGACCTTGTCGTCGCTCGCCTTCGCTCCTCCAACATAAATATTCTGAGAATGGTAAGGCAGTCTGTTCGCTTCGTCGCTCAGAAGATCAACAACATTCGCCTCTCCCCCTTTCCTTTCTTCCAAAAGCATCAGATTCGCTTTTCCATATATCTCTTCCATCTCAAATTCAAACAACTCCTCTTTTATCTGCTTCCTTCCGCTCGGAAACGAAAGATACACAAGCTCTCCTCGGTCTGCCCAGCACTCACTAAATCTCATCCCGTTCAATCTCAAATTCACTGCTCCTGTGATTTCATCGCCAACTCGAATAAACATCGCTCCGCCTTTCGACTCTTCGTTCAGCATCAACCCCTGTCCATCTGAAGTCATTTGCGCACCTTTGCACGAGCAATTTTTGAATTCAGCACCGTAAAAGCTGTAATAATTCCCATTCCCAATCTCCAAATGCAGCACTCCTCCCAGTCGATGTTCCGTCGATCTGCAGTTAGAAAACTTTCCATCGTTAAAGCTCAGTTGCCTGCACCCCGCCAAAATAGTAACAATTGACTGTGCTGTACTCATCGTGGAGACCGTGTCCATGCTCAATCTTATCAAATCAACATATTCCCCAGCTTCCACCAAGACGAGCGCAAAAGAAGATGTGAAATGAGAGATAAAGACTTCGTTCATGTATAGAGTTCCCATTTTGCATTCGATCAGCACACAGTTTAGAATCTGTTGAGAATCGGTGCACGAGATATTCACTCGGTAGATGTCAGCACACGCCCTGTCTCCATCACACACAAACAGGCCATTGTCTCTCCCGCTCTGTCTCGTTGTGTCCACTTGCACATCTGCTCTGTACAGCCCAAAATTCGCATTTTGCCGCACATTAAACAGCCCCTCGCCCGGATGCGCCTTCGCTTCGTCCAGCACTGTTGTGATGCTGATCACGTTGTCTTTTCTGTTTGCAACTTTGGCCGACCTTTCTTCAATCATTATTGGCTCGGCGTCGTATTTGTTGCCGTCTTCTGCTGCATACACAGTAAATGCTCTGCCTGCCAGGCAGTTCAACAGAGCCTGCTTCATCGTCTTGCAAGCCATTTTCCCCCTTCTGCCGCATTCCGCGCTGTCTTCTCCGTTTTCTCCATCGACATCGATATCCAGTGTGTCAAAGCGCAGCCAGTCCTCATAAAATACAATTGCTCCATCTTTCTTTATCGCTCCAACTCGATGGTCTTTCGTCACGCTGAAGGAATCTGCATCAAAAGGCGTTCGGCTCATTTCAACGTCTCCTTCACTGCACAGCGCAAGATCATTTCCGCACTGTCCTGCTGAGTTGTCACTGAAGAAACAGTTTTTGAACAAAATTTCGTCGATCAGCCTTGTCTCTTCTCCCAAATGTATTGCCATCCCTCCGCCTGTCTTTGCCTTGCATCCCCGAAATGTGCCGTTTCTGCATTCAAATCCTGCCATCTGCGTCAGATCACGTATCACCAGCCCTCCTCCATCGGCAGCTGCCTCACAGCTGCGAAACTCCACATTTTCCAACTTCACTTTCCCTTTCATCGCACCAATCATCGCCCCTCCCCCACGAACAGCCCTTCCCCAATCAAATATTGTATCGACAATGTTCAGTTCACTCTCCGGGTGCATCATCTCAAAATAGATGCAGCCACCATTTTCTGATTTCTGCGATTGCATCGAAGATATCTTGCATTCAGATATAGTAATCGCCACTTTTTTGTCTGCCCCACTTTTCGCTTCGAGCAGCGCTGGCCCTGCATTTGCCCTCTCAACAGAGCCAAAGTGGCTTCCTTCCAGCGTGAACGAAGACCGAAGTTCCAGGGCACATTCTTTTTCAAGCTTTGCATGGTCCATTTGAAGACTCTTCAATTTTTGAACAGCAACATCTTCGGATATGTGCAGGATGGCCGCACTAGAAAGATAGTAATACCCCAAGTAACCCCAATGAAATCCATCAATTGACAATTTTCCTTCTGTTATTCTCAATATCGAAAATGGCGCATATTCATCTGTCCATTTTTGAAAACATATTCCGACATGCCTTATCGTCAAGGCTCCGCCAACGCCCCTAGAAAGAATCACCGCGGAAGAGGCTTCTGCTTCCTTTGATAGCTTATCAGTTTTGAATGGAATAAGATTAAACATCAAATGTTCCAGCGTCAGTGTTTTCTCATTCACCATGTGGGACTTCCCTTTCGCAACAATGCCATCCAATTCAAAATCAAGTGTTTTGCCCGCGCCCTGCTTCGATGCTGCTGCTATCCCAAGGCTGAAATCTTTCAAAAACTGAAAACCGTATGGAATTTCAGCGGAATCAACAATTTTGACGGACTTATCTCCAGGGCCTTCCCCAAGCAGCTCAATCCCTTTCGCAATTGTTTTGCACGGATCTGCTTCACTTCCACAGTTCTGCTTCGAATCGTCTCCTTTTTCAGAAACAAAAACGGCATCAACAGCTGCCTCGGGACAGCCATCGGAAAATGCATTTGACCGATTTTTGTTATCGCGCTGCGGAGCGGGACAACTGGCAAACAGACAGTTCGCGAGAATCAAAGTCAAAAACATTTTCATAGAAAGACAATTGGTTGTTGATCAACAAAAAGAAAATAATTATCAAAAATGTTCTTGTTCCAAACAATCTTTTGAAACGCTTCGTCTCGGAAAAACTGCGCCATGCTCCAGATATTTTTTTCTTCCTGGGGTTGCAGTTTTCGCATTTCGGAATGCACATCAGAAAGAAAAAACAACATATTTTCTGCTGTTTGAGTAAGAAGAAAAAGAGACATATTTTTGTGTCGACGAATAATATTCCATTTTTATTCCGAAATATTTTTCCTTCCACTTTTTGTATGTTTCACACACACAAAAATAATTACAACAAATCATTCATTCAAAGAAAATGAATCGAAACAGTTGCTTCAAAACAAAAATTGCAACAAAACAAGAATCCCCAAAGCAACTTTTTCATTTGATTCTTTCATTTGTGTTTCACGAGAAGGGATTTTTTTTTGAAAAGGAAGATCAAAGCTTATGTGGTGCTGTTTTCCCAGCGAATGAGGGCAACTGAGGCTTTGGAGAGGCGTGAAACTATTCTCATTGGCCCATTGCTATTCACTCGCCCCGATCTTCTTCGCGATGACATTCATCCCATTTTCTCGGGAAAGACAGCGCTTCATATGTTGAAGCAGAATCGATTTTCCTGATGATGGAGCTTCCCATTTTTTCATTTTCTTCCATCCCAGCTTCCTCTCTTGGGTTGTGTTTGGCCATCAGTTTCTCTTCGTTGTTGATTCTGCCTTCAAGCAAGTGCTTTTCCACTTTCTCTCCCACAAATCTTGAATCGGTGCACTCTGGTGCGTTCGTCCTCTCTCTTTCCTCTTCTCATTGACACCTTCAAATGTGCCTGCGTCTCTCAACAACTTGAACCATATCCACATCATCCACACATCCTGCGCTGCTGATGCTGACTGAACGGTCATTCAGAACATCAGAAGGACCACCACACAGAACAGCATGCTCGCGTCAGTCACAAACAGAACACGCAAAGCAGCAGAGACTTCTTTTTGCAAATGCTCATCTCACAGCATGCCCACAGCTCCAGAAACAGAACAGACAAAGGAATCGCCAATGTTGCAAAGCAGAGACCTCCACAATTCATTCCCATCTGCTGCTATTTGCCGCATCAAGAAAAGGTCAATCTCCAAAATCACACACACACACACACACACGAAGTGAACAGCAGAAGGCAAAGCGAAGCAAATGGCAGTTCGTTTTCTTGAGGCAAGGAAAATTGAATATTATTCATGACAGTTGTGAGTGAATGTCTGCAGATGGCTGAGGAAAGGGAATTTGGTTGCAGGGGAAGCAAGTATGAAGGAGATAAAGACGATCCGCTGTTGAAGAAGATGCACAGAATCCAGCGGATGCAGAAACAGAAACAGAAACAGAAACAGAAACAGAAACTGAAACTGAAACTGAAACTGAAAAAGATGATGATGATGAGCTGAAATCGAATGATATTTTTTCAGGCCAAATGTTGAACATGGAACTGAAGAAGCTGTTGTGGAACAGCAACATTTTGAATTGCCCTTGTGACAAATTATGTAAGGGCTGAAAACATGTTGCAAACAAAGCAAATCATGATTGACTCAATTTTTTTTTCCCCCAAAAGGGTGCAACAAAGCAGAAGATGCAAATCAATGTGGAGCAAAGCTCAGCAACACAACGAGAGACAACTTTTCTTCGTTTGGATCGTTCTATCAAAGGCTCGATTGCCTTCATAATCGCAATGCACAAAATATTCTTCTGAGAAAAACTTCGATCATCCAGTTCATTTCCTTCACTCATTTATTGTCATTTTCCTGCCTTCTAATTGGACAACAGCTTTCTTTGTTGAAAACGCTTCAATGTGTTTCTCTTCTTTTTCAAGAATTCCAAATTGAAAAACAACTTGTTTTTGCTCCTCTTAACACAGCTGTTAATTATTGCTGAACTTGTTTTCATCACCAATAGCAGCAAAAGTTGAATGAAACTGCATTAAATCCACACATCCCTATATTTTAAGTTTATTATTCTATTCAAAGCTCCTTTCCTTTTTTATCCTGCTTCACAAAGCAAACTAATCACCTTTTCAAATGCAAATCAGACATTTTGCTATTCTAAGGGCTGCAAATGGAAATATCTTCACATTAATCGTGAGACTCACACCATCTTGAATATGGCAATAAACAACAGAAACTATTGAAAATTGTTATTCATTCAAAGGCATTTCATATGAAAAAACAAGAAAATGAAAGCCAAATTTGGCGATTTCTTGTGATTGCCCCAGCCACCACTGGAAATAATTCTCACAATTCAGAGACAGATAACATCTGATGTTCTCTTATTTTGTGGATGGATAATTTCGTTTTGAAAAACAAAAAATGATGACGATCAGAACATCCATAACAACATACGCCAATAATTTATGATTTTCTTATTTATTTAAACCTTGCAAAAAATACCAATGCAAAAAATGATGGTTTGGGGACTGAAATTTAAATGGTTGTTTGAAGGATAAAATTTTTTGTAAACTTCTTCTATCCAAACATATACGAATTTGATATGAATGATAAAATTTTGGATGTCTTCTGAATTAAATTCATTTTCAAAGAAGCAGGAGAATGAAATGACTAAAAATGCAACAGGCTTGCGTTCACTACAACAATGAATTCATGTTATTTGCATTTTTTTCTTTCTTTTTTTTTTTTTTTTTTGAAGAATTGTTGGAAGAACTGAAAGATTGCTTTGAAGACAATCAGAAACAGAAAATTGAGGAATTGAATAAATTGATTGATAGAATGAATAAAGATGAATTTGAATCTATTTTTTTCAGAGGAATTGTTCAATAAAATCGATAAAATGATTGAAAATAAAAACATGACATTGGACAATGTCATTTTGCTGATGAAGCACATTGGATATTGCACAGCACTGATTAACATACGGTTTTTTGGCTTTGAAAATTTATCTTTGAGCAAAAGATTTGAGAAGATGATTGCTTTTGAAAATGAGAAGAAAGAAGGAAAGAATGAAAGGCTTCTTGTTGATCTTTACGAATGCTATGCTTCCTTAAGATCCAACTTCTCAAAGGAATGGATATCAATCATTGTGCCTTGCATTCTGAAAGCTGCATTGAGGAAAGAGGAAAGCAAAGAAGTCCAGAAAGGCGTGGAAATGGCATTGCTGGCTTTGTGTAATACTAAATATTATGTATGAGCACTTCTATTTCCTTTTTGAAGTTATTGAATTTTTTCATTTTTTTATAAATTTATCGAACAAGAACTTTACCTAAATGAGATCAAAGAAATCATCAAATATCATCAAGAACACAACAATCTGACTCGACTTGCCTATCAATCTGCTTGGAAGTTTTTGATAAACAGATTGTTCTGTGACGAAGACTTGGAAAGGTTAATTGCAAACGAGCTGCATTTTGCGAGAGAAGCGGCAAAAAAGCTTGAAGAAATATCGAAATGTGTGGATTGGAAGAAGAGAAAAGAGGAAGTGAGCAGAGAAGAAATGAAAGAAGCAAATATTTCAAAGAGATAGATCAGAATGTTGAAGCTTTTCGCTGAACCATGCAAATCGAGGAGTGAAGAGAATGAAAGGTTTATTGGGAGCATTGTTCAAGTGTTTCGAGCAACAAAGGGAAATCACAGAGAAATTTGTGAGATGTGCATTCAATATATAGAAACTTTGGTGGAAAAAGGAAATTTTCAAATTGATGGATTGGTTAAAAGTGGAGCTGTTGATGTGTTTTTGGAGAAAGTTCAGCAAATAACAATTGAAGACTCAAACACATTCAGTTGTTAAGAATTTTTTGTTGCAATTTCCAGAAAATTGAAAAGAAATGCAAATGATGAAATCGACGAAGCGAAAAGAAAAGCAACAAAAATGGAGTTGTTTGAAAAGATGGAAGAAGAAGGATACGAAGACATCATCACAAGCTTTCATGGAACGCTGCTGAATATCATAAGCGACAATCCAGATTACCAACCGTCAAGAGATTCATTTGATTATTTTGTGCATCTGTAAAACAATTTTTCGAACCAATTCTTTGAATTAAATCTTCAGCAGAGAAAAGAAAAAGAAAAAGAAAAATGGAATGAAAAAGAAACAAAGTTTCAGAAGAGACGGACAGAAGCAAATGAACAAACGAAAGAAAAAGAAAAAGAGAGAAGAGAGAAGAAAAGATTTCTTTCAAAAGCAGCTTTTTTGGATGGGCAATAAGAATATTCTACACAAATTGTGGATTCTTCATTCTTTTAAATTATTCTTCTCATTATCATCTTCTGCTTATGCTACAATCTCACTTAAACAATCATTCACTTGCACAACATCAGTTTTCATTTATTCAATCGGTCCTTCTTCTTTTTCTTCTTCTGTTTAACTCATATTGTCTTTTCCTTCTCTGAATGAACCAGCCAATATCATTTCTCACGTTTGGAATGAGAACTCGTCTGAGAGTCTGAAAGATCAACTTTCTGCTCACCTTTCAAAGCCAAAATGCAAAACCGATGAAAGCACAGAAAAGGAAGCCTGGAAAGAATACAGCACATCTGTTGGTGAGACATCTGCATCTGCGTTGCCTGAAGATCTGCCAACTGCAAGTCAAGAATTAGCAACCACTCCAACCACGGAATTCAAGAAAGAAAATGCTCTGAATCTGATAAACGAACTGGCAGAGTTGAAGGGTCTTATAAATGGGTTTTCGCTGTGAAAATTTCCTCACATCAAAATTATTATTATTTTTTTTAACAAACATTGTGTATGTAGAGAAATCTTTCTAATTTGTTTGAAAAGTTCCATTGTCTTATTTTTTGTGTGATTATGTTTTCATATCTTACAAAATTTGCGCCTCACTCAATTATGTCTTTAAAATATCTTTTTTCTTCACAATTATTTCAATTGTTGTTTTTCAAATGTTTCTGAAACTTGTGAAATATTGACTTTTATCGATATTTGTTAACATTTGTTTCCATTTTGAGAATTTTTGCAAAATAAGCATTTTAAAATTCATAGCAGGTTTGATTCAAGAGTCAAATTAACAATCCAAGCGAACAAAAGATGAATGAAAAACAGATTTTTTTTGCAAGAACGTGCTCTTCACGATTTGAAGATTGCATCTTCATATTCTTCCTTTTCATTATCATCCTCCTCTTCGTCTTCTTATTTCTTAACTGTATTTGGCTGAAAAGTTTTTGATCAAAAAACAAGCAGAATTTTAAGATGAAAGAGAAAAGCTTTCCAAATGAAAGAAAAAGAGGGAATGAAAAATGATGTCAGACTGAAGAGGAAGAGGATTTGGTAGGATTTTTTGTTTTTGAAGTTGAGAATCAAGAATTGGTCACAAAAAATCAAAAGAAAGTTCTTTTTCTTCGTGTTCATTCGCTTCTTCTCAAACATCTATCGGTTTTTTCTCGTTTCATTTCTCTTTATCATTTCAACAAATTCACAGGAATTCCAAAAAAAGCGGAGAAGAGGCAATGAAATAATAAATGGAAGGAAATGATGATTATTTTTTTATGAAACTTCTGAGCAGATGGGATTTTTTGAGTTTTCTTAATCCCAAAATAGAAGGATTTGAATGTTATATTTCATGTTATTTCACTTTACAGAATTTTAATGAAGTGAAAAAGAAAAAGATATAAAACTAACTTTACATTTGTTAATGTGACAAAATACTGAATGAAAAATAAACAAAAAATTTGAGTTACAGAATAAATATCATTTCACTTTCTCAAACATTTACAAAATAATCTGTTGAATATCCTGGAATTGTGCATTCAAATTTATACACTAAAAATGAAAATATTTCCTCAAAGCTTATGATCACATCTTCGAATCCTTCGTTTTCCATCTTTTCAAACACGTTCCTTTTCAACCTTTTTCTTTTCGCTTCATCTATTTCATCGTCTGTGCTTTCTTCCAATTTTCTTGAGGGACCCTCAAAGAATCTAAAGCAATATAAATTGATTTCGTCACTTAATGTTGGCTGATGAAGTTCTTCAAAAACAACATCCATAGATCTGCTCTTCAACAAATCTTCAATTTTCACTGATTTGCTTATTGCTGCTTCTTTCAAGGAATGAATGCATCTTCTGCAAATTTCTCTATGACTATCCTTTGCCACCCGAAATACATTCACAACACTGCTGACAAGCCCAGCAAGTTCTTTATTCCACAAATTGCATGCCTCGAAGAAAGATTTCAACGTTCTGATCCATCTCTTTACAACATTTGCTTCTTTCGCTTCTTCTCTGCTCATTTCCTCTTTTTTCTTCTTCCAATCCACGCATCTTGTCAGATCTTCCAGTTCCTTCACTGCTTCTCTGACAAAATGCAGTTCATTCATTATCATTCCTCCCAATCTTTTGTCGAAATTAAATCTATTTATCAAAAAATCCCAAGCAGATTGATACGCGAATCTCGACAGATTGTGGCGTTTTTGATGATATTCGATGATTTCTTTGATTTCATTGATATATCGTTCTTGCTTTATTTCCTAATAAAAATTTGAGAGAAATCAATAAATGAAACAAAAATTATTGCACTAACAAACAAACAAAAAGTGCACACCACCCAATACCAAATATTGCTCGAAGCCACCAAAGCCATTTCCACTTCTTTTTGTGTTTCTTCGTTTTCTTTCTTGTTTGATGCAGCTTTCAGAAGGTGTAGCATGCAAATAACAATAACATTGTCTGGTATAAAACATTTACTTGTGATTAAATGGCATTCGCAAAGATCAACAAGAAGTCTTTCATTCTTTTCTTCTTTTTTCTCATCTTCTTCAACAATCATCTTCTCAAATCTTTTGCTCAGTTCAGAATCGTAATAATGGTCGCTCCATGCTCCAGTCAGCGCTTTGCAATATCCAATGTGCTTTGACAGCAAAATAGCCCTGTCCAATGTCATGTTTTTTTCTTCAATCATTTTTCCAATTTTGTTCAAATTGTTAATTGTGAAAATGGATTCAATTTCATCTTCGTCCATCTCATCCATAATTTCCCTTATTTCTTCGATTTTTTGTTTCTGTTCAATTTCAGTGCAATGGTCCAGTTCGTTGAACAAAACTTCAAAAAAAACGGAAAATAAAAGGAGAAACAGTAATCATAAATTCAAAAATATCAATGTTTGCAAACCATTGAACTTTTCTGTGATATTCATCTTCTGTATTTTTTGTATTGCGTCATCCTGAAGACACATCATTTTCTTCAAGCACACAGATACAAAACAAAACAGTTCGGAAAAATAGAAAAATGAACAGGTAACATAGTCATTTTAATTTCAGTATTCAAACTTATCTTTAAAGTGTTAATATTTTAAGAGAGTAATTGAGAAGAAGAACAACGATTCAACAATTTGGATTTGTTGTTATGGCTGTAATGATCGGAATCATTGTTTATTTTTTCAAAACGAAATTGTCCATCCACAAAATAAGAGAATATCAAATATAATCCATCTATGAATAATGCGATTTATTCCCAGTGATGGTTGGAGGCAATCACAAGAAATCGTCAAATTTGGCTTTCATTTTCTTGTTTTTTCATATGAAATGCCTTTGAATGAATAACAGTTGACAATGGTTTCTGTTGTTTATTGCCATATTCAAGATGGTGTGAGTCTCTCGATTAATGTGAAGATATTTCCATTTGCAGCCCTTAGAATAGCAAAATGTCTGATTTGCATTTGAAAAGGTGATTAGTTTGCTTTGTGAAGCAGGATAAAAAAGAAAAGGAGCTTTGAATAGAATAATAGACTGAAAACAAAGGAATATGTGGATTAAACGCGGTTTCATTCAACTCTTTCTGTGATTGGTGATGATAACAAGTTTAGCAAGAATTAACAGCTGTGTTAAGAGGAGCAAAAACAAGTTGTTTTTCAATTTGGAATTCTTGAAAAAGAAGAGAAACACATTGAAGCGTTTTCAACAAAGAAAGCTGTTGTCCAATTAGAAGGCAGGAAAATGACAATAAATGAGTGAAGGAAATGAACTGGATGATCGAAGTTTTTCTCAGAAGAATATTTTGTGCATTGCGATTATGAAGGCAATCGAGCCTTTGATAGAACGATCCAAACGAAGAAAAGTTGTCTCTCGTTGTGTTGCTGAGCTTTGCTCCACATTGATTTGCATCTTCTGCTTTGTTGCACCCTTTTGGGGGAAAAAAAAATTGAGTCAATCATGATTTGCTTTGTTTGCAACATGTTTTCAGCCCTTACATAATTTGTCACAAGGGCAATTCAAAATGTTGCTGTTCCACAACAGCTTCTTCAGTTCCATGTTCAACATTTGGCCTGAAAAAATATCATTCGATTTCAGCTCATCATCATCATCTTTTTCAGTTTCAGTTTCAGTTTCAGTTTCTGTTTCTGTTTCTGTTTCTGTTTCTGTTTCTGCATCCGCTGGATTCTGTGCATCTTCTTCAACAGCGGATCGTCTTTATCTCCTTCATACTTGCTTCCCCTGCAACCAAATTCCCTTTCCTCAGCCATCTGCAGACATTCACTCACAACTGTCATGAATAATATTCAATTTTCCTTGCCTCAAGAAAACGAACTGCCATTTGCTTCGCTTTGCCTTCTGCTGTTCACTTCGTGTGTGTGTGTGTGTGTGTGATTTTGGAGATTGACCTTTTCTTGATGCGGCAAATAGCAGCAGATGGGAATGAATTGTGGAGGTCTCTGCTTTGCAACATTGGCGATTCCTTTGTCTGTTCTGTTTCTGGAGCTGTGGGCATGCTGTGAGATGAGCATTTGCAAAAAGAAGTCTCTGCTGCTTTGCGTGTTCTGTTTGTGACTGACGCGAGCATGCTGTTCTGTGTGGTGGTCCTTCTGATGTTCTGAATGACCGTTCAGTCAGCATCAGCAGCGCAGGATGTGTGGATGATGTGGATATGGTTCAAGTTGTTGAGAGACGCAGGCACATTTGAAGGTGTCAATGAGAAGAGGAAAGAGAGAGGACGAACGCACCAGAGTGCACCGATTCAAGATTTGTGGGAGAGAAAGTGGAAAAGCACTTGCTTGAAGGCAGAATCAACAACGAAGAGAAACTGATGGCCAAACACAACCCAAGAGAGGAAGCTGGGATGGAAGAAAATGAAAAAATGGGAAGCTCCATCATCAGGAAAATCGATTCTGCTTCAACATATGAAGCGCTGTCTTTCCCGAGAAAATGGGATGAATGTCATCGCGAAGAAGATCGGGGCGAGTGAATAGCAATGGGCCAATGAGAATAGTTTCACGCCTCTCCAAAGCCTCAGTTGCCCTCATTCGCTGGGAAAACAGCACCACATAAGCTTTGATCTTCCTTTTCAAAAAAAATCCCTTCTCGTGAAACACAAATGAAAGAATCAAATGAAAAAGTTGCTTTGGGGATTCTTGTTTTGTTGCAATTTTTGTTTTGAAGCAACTGTTTCGATTCATTTTCTTTGAATGAATGATTTGTTGTAATTATTTTTGTGTGTGTGAAACATACAAAAAGTGGAAGGAAAAATATTTCGGAATAAAAATGGAATATTATTCGTCGACACAAAAATATGTCTCTTTTTCTTCTTACTCAAACAGCAGAAAATATGTTGTTTTTTCTTTCTGATGTGCATTCCGAAATGCGAAAACTGCAACCCCAGGAAGAAAAAAATATCTGGAGCATGGCGCAGTTTTTCCGAGACGAAGCGTTTCAAAAGATTGTTTGGAACAAGAACATTTTTGATAATTATTTTCTTTTTGTTGATCAACAACCAATTGTCTTTCTATGAAAATGTTTTTGACTTTGATTCTCGCGAACTGTCTGTTTGCCAGTTGTCCCGCTCCGCAGCGCGATAACAAAAATCGGTCAAATGCATTTTCCGATGGCTGTCCCGAGGCAGCTGTTGATGCCGTTTTTGTTTCTGAAAAAGGAGACGATTCGAAGCAGAACTGTGGAAGTGAAGCAGATCCGTGCAAAACAATTGCGAAAGGGATTGAGCTGCTTGGGGAAGGCCCTGGAGATAAGTCCGTCAAAATTGTTGATTCCGCTGAAATTCCATACGGTTTTCAGTTTTTGAAAGATTTCAGCCTTGGGATAGCAGCAGCATCGAAGCAGGGCGCGGGCAAAACACTTGATTTTGAATTGGATGGCATTGTTGCGAAAGGGAAGTCCCACATGGTGAATGAGAAAACACTGACGCTGGAACATTTGATGTTTAATCTTATTCCATTCAAAACTGATAAGCTATCAAAGGAAGCAGAAGCCTCTTCCGCGGTGATTCTTTCTAGGGGCGTTGGCGGAGCCTTGACGATAAGGCATGTCGGAATATGTTTTCAAAAATGGACAGATGAATATGCGCCATTTTCGATATTGAGAATAACAGAAGGAAAATTGTCAATTGATGGATTTCATTGGGGTTACTTGGGGTATTACTATCTTTCTAGTGCGGCCATCCTGCACATATCCGAAGATGTTGCTGTTCAAAAATTGAAGAGTCTTCAAATGGACCATGCAAAGCTTGAAAAAGAATGTGCCCTGGAACTTCGGTCTTCGTTCACGCTGGAAGGAAGCCACTTTGGCTCTGTTGAGAGGGCAAATGCAGGGCCAGCGCTGCTCGAAGCGAAAAGTGGGGCAGACAAAAAAGTGGCGATTACTATATCTGAATGCAAGATATCTTCGATGCAATCGCAGAAATCAGAAAATGGTGGCTGCATCTATTTTGAGATGATGCACCCGGAGAGTGAACTGAACATTGTCGATACAATATTTGATTGGGGAAGGGCTGTTCGTGGGGGAGGGGCGATGATTGGTGCGATGAAAGGGAAAGTGAAGTTGGAAAATGTGGAGTTTCGCAGCTGTGAGGCAGCTGCCGATGGAGGAGGGCTGGTGATACGTGATCTGACGCAGATGGCAGGATTTGAATGCAGAAACGGCACATTTCGGGGATGCAAGGCAAAGACAGGCGGAGGGATGGCAATACATTTGGGAGAAGAGACAAGGCTGATCGACGAAATTTTGTTCAAAAACTGTTTCTTCAGTGACAACTCAGCAGGACAGTGCGGAAATGATCTTGCGCTGTGCAGTGAAGGAGACGTTGAAATGAGCCGAACGCCTTTTGATGCAGATTCCTTCAGCGTGACGAAAGACCATCGAGTTGGAGCGATAAAGAAAGATGGAGCAATTGTATTTTATGAGGACTGGCTGCGCTTTGACACACTGGATATCGATGTCGATGGAGAAAACGGAGAAGACAGCGCGGAATGCGGCAGAAGGGGGAAAATGGCTTGCAAGACGATGAAGCAGGCTCTGTTGAACTGCCTGGCAGGCAGAGCATTTACTGTGTATGCAGCAGAAGACGGCAACAAATACGACGCCGAGCCAATAATGATTGAAGAAAGGTCGGCCAAAGTTGCAAACAGAAAAGACAACGTGATCAGCATCACAACAGTGCTGGACGAAGCGAAGGCGCATCCGGGCGAGGGGCTGTTTAATGTGCGGCAAAATGCGAATTTTGGGCTGTACAGAGCAGATGTGCAAGTGGACACAACGAGACAGAGCGGGAGAGACAATGGCCTGTTTGTGTGTGATGGAGACAGGGCGTGTGCTGACATCTACCGAGTGAATATCTCGTGCACCGATTCTCAACAGATTCTAAACTGTGTGCTGATCGAATGCAAAATGGGAACTCTATACATGAACGAAGTCTTTATCTCTCATTTCACATCTTCTTTTGCGCTCGTCTTGGTGGAAGCTGGGGAATATGTTGATTTGATAAGATTGAGCATGGACACGGTCTCCACGATGAGTACAGCACAGTCAATTGTTACTATTTTGGCGGGGTGCAGGCAACTGAGCTTTAACGATGGAAAGTTTTCTAACTGCAGATCGACGGAACATCGACTGGGAGGAGTGCTGCATTTGGAGATTGGGAATGGGAATTATTACAGCTTTTACGGTGCTGAATTCAAAAATTGCTCGTGCAAAGGTGCGCAAATGACTTCAGATGGACAGGGGTTGATGCTGAACGAAGAGTCGAAAGGCGGAGCGATGTTTATTCGAGTTGGCGATGAAATCACAGGAGCAGTGAATTTGAGATTGAACGGGATGAGATTTAGTGAGTGCTGGGCAGACCGAGGAGAGCTTGTGTATCTTTCGTTTCCGAGCGGAAGGAAGCAGATAAAAGAGGAGTTGTTTGAATTTGAGATGGAAGAGATATATGGAAAAGCGAATCTGATGCTTTTGGAAGAAAGGAAAGGGGGAGAGGCGAATGTTGTTGATCTTCTGAGCGACGAAGCGAACAGACTGCCTTACCATTCTCAGAATATTTATGTTGGAGGAGCGAAGGCGAGCGACGACAAGGTCTGTGGAGCAAAAGAAAGACCGTGCGATCTGCTCAGCACCGCCATCGAGCATGGAATCCATGTTAAAGTTATGACGATGCATGTGATTGGAAGAGTTTTCGTAAACGAGCCGTTTTTGATTGACGAGTTTGTCACGCTGACTTCTGCATCTGTCCCTTCATCTGAGTGGGAACAGGGATCAGGCACAACTTGGAAGATGTTGTCAGGCGCAGAGAAGAATCGGGGCATCCTTCGAATTGGGGCGAATATGAAAGCGGAGGAGTCGACAGCTGTGTTTTATATGGACAATTGTTATCTGAAGTTTGAGCACATTGACATGGAGTATCCGGATGCGGTTGAGGGGGGATGCGCTGGATGTGATCTGTTCGAAAAGCTTCTTGAAAATAACAGATGTTGTCTTCAGGCCGTGGTACACCGGGTTGAAAGGAGAAAATGTGAAAGGGGGAGAAGGAAGAGCGCTTCCGTACAGGCTGATAGTGTTCGGGCATAGATGGGAAACATTCACGCAGCTGGTCATTTACGGGAGAAACGGAAACATCACAAGCAGCAAGCAGCACAAGGAATGGAAAGATGGGAAAGAAGGAGAGGAGAAGAGGAGCAGTGTTTTGAGATTGGAGGAGCCATTTGCAAGCAGGGATGGGATGAATGGAGTTGGAGAAGAGGAAAGCCAGCTGTGTTTGTGGGATTGTGGATTGGTTTGTCTGCAGGAAGAATCTTTTGTGGAGATGGAGGACAGCAGGTTTGTGGACATCGGCGAAGGAGCGATTTATGGAACGCAATCGTGTCTGAGCTTGAACAACTGCAGCTTTGTGAACAATCACCCGATTGGGAAGGATTGGGAGAAGTTTGCATCGCTGCGGAACAACATTCGATTTCTGGAAAAAGAGAGAGAGAAGCCGCTTTTCATCAACAGCCTGGCTGCTGGGAGCGATGGATTGGAGGGAAGGCCATTTGGGATGCTTGTGGAGGTGGAGGTGGGTGGGCGTGCGGCAGAAAATATGGACTCGTATTTCTTCAGTCCTGTTTTGAAGAATGCAACGATGATCAAAAAGGCGAAGGAGACAGCAGAGCAAGGAAAAGGCGGGAAAATCGAGTCAGACGAAGGAGCACGCGCTGTGATTCAGGGGTGCTATCTGTTTCCGTGTGGACTTACAGTCGAAGCATCGAAGAAAAGAGTGGGGGGAAGGAAGGAGTGGATTGAATGCCCTGTTTCTGAGTATGTGAACGAGACAGAGATGAGAGTGGAGATTCCATCATCGCTGCTGGATGGCGACGAGTACACATCGTTGGTTTGCCGGCTGAGATACCCGAGCGGAATATCCGAAGGAGAGAAAAGGAGCACAGAGTATATCACTCTGGCGAAGCAGAAGAAAGAAGATCCGAAGAAGCTGACAACAGCGCAGCTGGTGGCAGTCATTGTGTCTGTGAGTGTGTGCTCAGTTGCTGCAGTTGTGGGGGTTGTAATTGTTGCCTGTGTGGTGAGAAAGAGGAAGCGAAGGCAATACAAGCGGATTGCGGATGAGAAGAATTAGCAAGGAGCATTGGAAATGGGATTTATTGGTGGATCGTTCTGATTATTTCAACTTTTTTCTTTCTTTCTTTTTTTCTTTCTTTCATTCTTTGTTTTGAAATGTTTTTCCACTTGTTTGAAGAGTGGTGGAAAAAGATTAAAAAAATACTTTTTGATTTTAGATTTTTTTTTCAATGCAATTATTTTGATTTTTTAGAATAATTTCCATCAAGCGATAACTGTTGAGTGTGTTGTTTCTGTTTCAATTGTCTTTTCATTTATCTTTTTTATTTTCTCTCTCTTTTTTTTCCTTCTCTTGATTTTGAGATATTTCGAAAAAGAAAGGTTTGTTCGTGAAAGTTAGTTATTTCATGACTGTTATCGTTGTGGTTGTGGAAATTCTTCAGAGTGTTTGATATTTTTGTTCAGCATTTGATTTGTGCATCAGCCAGTATTTGTAATTATATTTATCTATTTCTGTTATTTGCTTTGTTCGATGAAATTTCTTGTGAGGCTCTTTTGCAAAAAAGAATTGGATTTATTGGCTTTTGACTTTGAGAAGTTGGGAGCGTTTCCAGCATGTTTTTGACATTTTTGTTGCAGATGAAAGAGAGCAACAATCTGTTTTTGAATTTTTTTATTCCCCTTTTCCTCAATTTCTCAATTGTTTTAATTTGTTTATTTGTTTGTTTGTGTTGTTTTGAGTGCTTTGTTTTTTGTTCATGTACTTCCAAAAAAAATTATTATTATCATTATTTTATTGGGTCATAAGTTTTTCTCAGCCTCAAGTTTTGTTATGTTGGGAAAAAAAATTATTTTTGAAGCTTTCAAATGCATTTTTTGATTTCAACAAATGGCTGAAACATAATAATGATAAAGAAATGGGCATTCCAAAAACAAAAAATTTTGCAGCATTTTGATGTTGATTTCTTCAAAAAGAGTTTTCAAATAAAAAACAAATTCGATTAAGAAAGCTTAATTTCAAAATCTCTGATTTTTCATATTCATGTTCAAATTCTTTTTCTTTCTTTTCTTCTATCTTTCTTCATTGGTTGTTGTTGTTGTTGAATTTCCTATGAAATATATCAATTTTTTTGAAAAGTTCCTTTTGTCAAATTTTCAGGTGAATATTTGATGAAAATATTCGGTTTTCATTTTCATCTGAAATTTTCACAAAAGGAACCTTTCAAAAAAAATTTAGACATCAAACAATCAATTGTGAAAAACGGAAAGATTGTTGAAAAATGTGAAAAAAGAGAAACGAGAAACGCAGTTGACAGAATCTCCCAGCATGATCATTGAAATCTAAGTTCTTGTTATGCTTTCTATTTGAAACTTTATTCATTACGAAAATACATTTTTTCTTGATTTAAATTACAGATTGCGCAAAAAATACCGGGCAAGATCGAATTCTCAATAACTGCAAGATAAATAATTCTGTTTCACTTTCCTCAAAATTCATCTCATCAACACTAACTCATTTGACATACAAATCTTTCAAAACAGCTTCATTTGTGCTCAGAGAAAATAATTATTATCAATATCCCAGAAAAACTCAAAAATCTGTTTCTGCGAGATTTCAATCATTAATTATTTCTGAGCTCAAATGAGGCTATTTCGAAAGATTTGAATATCAAATGAGTTTGTATTGATGAGATATATTTTGAGGAAAGTGAAACAGAATTATTTATCTTGCAGTTATTGAGAAATTGATCTTGTCTGGTATTTTTTGCACAACCTGTTCAATTTAATCCTGATATTATCACATCGAATATAGTTCATATCGATTATAGTCAAGTTTTTCCTGGACAGACATTTTTTCCATTTTTCCATTCATTTTCCATCGAAAAAAATTACAGGGCAAAATATATGTAGTCATAATTTGTTTTGTTGAGAGTTCATTTTTAATTGAAAAATCGGTTTTTTGATCAAATATTTCTATTTTTCGATTTTTCAAAAGTGCATTCAAATAAAACTTAATAATGTGCACAAATGATAAAAAAAGTTCAAGCAAGTGAAAAAAAAAACTGTTGTAGTGAATAATTTCCAAATATGGAAAAACTGACCCAGAAATAATTTATTATTAATAATTATTTATTTTTTTCTGTGAAAATTGACATTGCACATTATCACAATCGGATATTGTCACAAAAAGTTGTGAAAAAACTTATGTGATAAAGTCCGATCAAGACTGCATATGTGTGAGAATGAGAAAAAGGAGAAATTTTACTTATTTTCCTTTATTTCATTGTTTTTTAAAACAGTAATAGAATGCAATTCACATGATTGTCACATTGCTTTGAGAAGTTTTGTTAAATGTAACATAAGGGCTTTTTGCCAAAACTTGTTTTTGTGGATATTTTCTCAATTTAATGTTCTGCTTGCCTATTTTCGAAAAAAAAATGGTAATATTTTTTTAAAAATGGTTCATGCAATGAATTTCTCTTTTAAACATATCGAACTGATCGAATTTGTTCGGAAATATTCACTGCTGCTCTCAAGATCATTGTGAAAAATGAAAAAAGATTATAATCTTTCAAGTAATATTTTTCAACCAAAAAAACAAAATTTGCAATTATCATTGAATTGTGTAATTAAAGAAGTCGAATTCTTATTTAAAACTTTTATTTATTTCTAGATTTTATATTTTATATGAAGAATCTCTGAATAGTTTTTATTTTTTATTTCTTTGCAAATGAATAATGGTTTATTTGTAGGAAATATATCATATTATTGTGCAGATCAAAAATTAATGGTTTTTCTATTTATTCTATGTTTTTTATTTTGCAGCGTTCATTGTGCTTCAAATGAGAAAATTGTGGAAGCAATGACGGTGTTACCTCGTTATGGTTCACAAATCAACCCAAGGCTCTCTCCGTTTGTTCAGAGTTTTTCAAGTGGAAATTGTTCAAGTTTATTCATTTATGGAGGAACATGTGACAATGATGAAATGCTATCAGATGCTTATGTTGTCAATCTTTATCTTTCAAACATAAAACGTCAACAAATACAAATGAAGAGCAAAAAGCCGTTGGTGAAGGATTTTGCTCAATTTGGAATAAACAATTCATTTTTTATCTGGGGTGGATGGAAAGAATCTGGATTATCGAATTCTCTGTGGTCATTTGACATGAGCTCAAGCACTTGGAAGGAAGTGGATGAAGGAGAAACAATTCCAGAAGCGAGACATTCAATGGCATATGCTTCAAACGGGGACAAACTTTACATTTTTGGAGGAATCAGTGCTTCTGGATTTCTAAATGATGTTTGGGAATTCAATTCTCAAACGCGAAAATGGAGAGAATTGAAAATTTCATCAAGTGGAGAAGGTCCAAAACCATGTTGTTGGGCAGGAATGCTTGTTTTCAATGGATGTGCAGTTGTTTATGGAGGAGATACAGGAATCAGCACAGATTCAAAGCTCAGAATGTTCAGAACAAAAATCGATGACACTTATCCTGTTTGGGAAGAGGTGAAAATAACTGATAGATATGGAAATGACAGTAATGTACCAGAATCCAGATCCAATTATGGACATTCAACATTCGTTTCTTCTGATGGAGCATATTCATATATTTTTGGTGGTTGTCCTGTCAACAAAATAAGAAATGAATTCAATTCATTGCTAATTCTTGACTGCAGCCAAGTGACAAAAAGTGGGAGTGGAACATTAACAGCAAGATTCAAAACAATAAAACCCAAGGAAACAAACGAGACTGGAGAAAAAGATTTGTTTCGGGTTGATTGTGGATGTGCAACAGACAAAGATGGAAATCTGTTTATTTTTGGAGGAAGGACACAACAAGGGATCAATTCAGATCTAATTGTTGTTATGAAGGAAGATATGAAGTTTGATCAAACGGAAGAGGAAATGAATTCCAACGAATCAATCAAACGAAGAAGAGAATTCCGAAAGAAGATTCTCAATGACGAACATCAGGTTAAAAAAATCAGAAATAGTGAAATGAAAAAGATTTCAACAGTACCAAAAATTTCTAAAAATTCAAATGAATATGAACCTCCGTTTGTTTCTGTTCTCTCAGAAAGATACTTTGCACCTTCTCCTCGAATCAATCCAATTGTTGGCAAGTTTTTTGATCAATTCTTTATATATGGAGGACGAGATCCGGTCACTGGAGAAATTTTTAATGATTTCTTTGGATTTAACATGAAAGGTGATGAATGGAGTGAATTACCTGCAGACTCTTCTTCAGTAACTCGTCCTGCAAGAGAATTAGCTGCAATTTGTTTCAAAAATGGGAGATTACTGATATTTGGAGGTTTAGGACCAAATCCGCATACAGGAAAAACCGAACCTTCAAACGAGTTATGGGAATATGAGATAATGGATTCGTGGAGATTATTAGGGAAGGATTCACATGAACAACCGAAACCTGTTTTTGGAGCATCTGCAACATTATTCATGGATTATTTGATTGTTTTGGGTGGAAAATTATCTGATGGAACATTGAGCCAAGATCTATCAGTTTTCAATTTTGGAACTGGAACATGGAAGATTCACAGCGAAGGGGTAGAAGCGTTCAAGCCAGCTATTTTTGTAATGAATATGAATATTCCGAATTCTTCAAATGAAAATATCATGAATGAAAGTTCACTTAAAAGAGCAAAAAATTTGGCAAGCATCAATTCCAAAGGATATGGATCCCTTCCACATTATTCAGAAGCAGACATTGCAAACAAAACCCACATAATCAAACATGCCAGCACAAATGGGAGGCCCGTCCTGGTATCAGTTGGTGGCCAAACAGGAAAACAGCCGTTCATTTCATTTTCACTTTGGGATCCAAATGATGATTTCAAACTAATAAAAAACTCAACTCTCAATAGCAATTCAAAACGAAAGAATCGAATGAAATCGAACGAATTTTGGAGATATTCGGGAACCGATGAAGAACGCGAAGAAAATGACGAAGATTTAATCTTTCATCACATTGATGGTTTGGCATTACCAATGAGAAATAGAGTTCTCATGTTTGGAGGAAAAAAAGGAGAACTTGCAATGGATACATTCAAGATTATTGAATTTGACGAATTCGGAAAAGCAAAGGTAACAGAAGATGATGGTAGTGTTTTGGGAAAAGAATTTCATCTTGATATTGTTGAAGCAGGATGCACACTTGTTGAAAGAAGTGTTTTTTGCTTTGGTGGAAGACAAGTGAATAAAGATAGAACAATTATTCCTGGGGCAGTAGATAAATTTCGTTTTTTCAATCTCACAAACGCATTTCCTTGTGCTCTAGGATCAAAAGAAAATGAGAATCATGAATGTGTGGAATGCGATGATGGTGAATTCTGTGATGATAATGAAAAAATAGAATGCAAGAAATGCCCTCCAGGAACACATGATAGATATGGAGATGCTAAATATACAGGATGCAGTCCAGTTCCAAAAGGTCATTTTACGAATGAATCAAGATCAGAAAATTATAAGAATTGCTCAAATGGGTTTTCGTGTCCAATAGGTTCAGCGGCTGAGAACAAAGGTTATGAAAATAAAACCATTCTTTCTCAGCCATCTTCGTTGGAGCCATTCAAATTTGAATCATTAATAAAAATGTTAGCAATTGCCATACCAGTTTGCGTTGGTGTCTTGATCGCAATTTTGCTTCTTTGCTTCCCAACAAAAGCCCATTTATTTAAATTGGACAGATTCTCAGATAAATATGTTGATTCAATTGATCCTGTAACTCATTCCTCTGTCAAGTACATTCGAAAAACCACATTGGGAGGTTTATTATCAATTATTGGCATTTCACTTGTTTTTGGGTTTGTTCTTCACGTTTTCGTAAATTTCGCATTTTTCAACTTAAGTGAAACACAGTCTTATGTTGATTCTTTGACGGATTACACTTCAAAAGGAATTACTCAATTCGAAAATAAAAAAGTTTTTGTGGAGGTGACATTAATAGATTATTCGAGAAGTTGTGTCGAAGGGGCTAATTTTTCTGCTGAAATTAGCGGAAATTGCTCAGAAAAACTTGGAATTGGAAAAACCCTATATGATCCTTTCAGTGTGAAAATTCATTAATCTTCATATCAAAATTGTTTTAACTATTTTTTAATTATTGTTTATTTTCAGATTGGTACAGATCAAATGAAGAAATCGTCAACCATTTTTGTTCTCAAAAGCCTTCAGATAGGAAATATTATCCAGAAACACATATGTGCACAATAACATTTCAAGAGCAAGAAATGAGCAAACAACTCACGCAAGGTTCTCTGAATTATGTATCATTGCATTCAACAGAGAAAGGTGCATCTTGTCGTGCAATTAAAGTGTTTGCCCGTGTCGATACTGAAATTCCAGAACAAAAGAAATCAAAAAATAAGGAAAATCAAGCTTCATCACTTGAACAAGTTTATGTGAATGACTACGACAGTGCTCTTGGTGGGTCCGTTTCGACAAATGTTACAATTGAACTCCTCCATTCAGTCTTTTATAAAAGTGATGCTTTTAGATCATATAAACCAGCAAAGGGGCATCTTGTAAATAAAATGATATTTGAAATCGGTTCGACGGCTGATGAAAGAAATCTGACAGATTGTTCTGGATTCGGAATGAACATTTTCTTCAAATTTGGGAAATCTTCTTTAGTCACGGTTCATTCTGTCAAAGTGAGCTGTTTGACTCTTTTATCTTCCCTTGGAGGAACATTTGTATATTTGGGATATGTTGGAAACTTTTTGCCAATTATTGAAACTTTCTTGAATATCAACTGGCTATGTGGAAAGAAAGTGAAGAGAAAGCTTGATTGTGTTTTCCAGGATTCAATAAAAAAAAAAGAGAGAAAGTCAGTTAAAGAAAGATATATTGAAGAAATGGATTTAACATTAGAAGATTCTCTCACAAGAATTAGTGAATGACTATTCATTATTTCTTTGAGTAAACTGCACGTCGTCTTTATTATATTACCATTCAGTAAATTGACTCAATCATATATTATTTTTCATATTTCGTTCACATGAATAAATATGCCCAGGATTCAAAAACACTGAAAGAAGGGAACTTAAAAGTTTTCTTCAAAAATGAACATTTTCTTGACAAAAAGACTTTCAGTTTCCAAACCATCTTTCATCAACACTCCTTGATGTCAAAAATTTGTTTGCTTATCGCTTTAATTTTATTAAGGGCTTTCTTAATCAAAAACAACTGTCCTTTTATTGAAATTATGGAAATATTTATTGTGAAAATAAAAATTTTATGATCACAAAAAACTATAAACAGGTTTTTCAATTTTCGAATACTGACCATTTGCAATTGTTATGGTTCAAAACATAGAATTTCTGTATTTAACTGAAGTTTGAAAAAAAGCCCCATGAAAGATGTTATGTGAATAAAGAACTGTTCAATTTTGGTAAGAGTGGACTCAACCGACACCCAAAAAATGATATACATAATCATTTTTCCAACATATAAATGATTAATATTTTCTTAATTCTAATTTTTTTAAAAAAATAACTGTATTCAAATATTTAAAATCATCTCTTTCTTATCATTAATTTTCAAAAAAATATGAATATTCAATGGAAAACCCTAACTTTTTTATTTTTTCTTAACCCTAGCAAATAAAACGCGAAAACAATTAGTCATATAACACTAAAAAGTCTTCAATTCAGAGCTTGTTTAAGAAAAGAAATAACATAAATTTAAATATAAAGGGCATGATCAAAACTGGTTTCAATTGATTCCACTTTAACCTCAATTTATTCTTATTTGTTCAATTTGCTATTTCAATCACATGACGTTAATAGTGTCTCAACTTTTTTTCTTTATTAAAAAAAAAAAATGAATCCCTAAAGTTTCCTTTAGCCAAAAAATTCGAAATTATTTCCGAAAAAAAAAATGATTGTTCAATAAAAACAACCTTCTTCGTTTGGAAAATGTTCGAGAAAGACTTTTTTGGTACAAATTAAAAAGTTCCTTTATGAGAAAATCAAAATACAAATAATTATGTTGGAAAATAACAAAATATTTCATATTTTACGAAAAGTCGCACCCTTTGAGTGAAACATAAGTTTTTTCAAAAAAGTTCGAGTTGTAACCAATAAGTCTAACGATTTTCAAAAAAGACAAATTCTTTTGCACTAAGCCTTAAATGTCAATGGAAGTCATTAACTTATTGTGAAAGTTCCAGTCTATTGTGAGTTTATTTATAAATAGAATTAGGAATAAGGAATGAGTTTGTTTTCACGTATTTATCAATTTACATGATTCATCATAATACTTGTTTGTTTTCTTATTAAAAAGCAATGTTGAAAAAAAAATTTTTTTTTCAATTTTTATTTTTATTTCCTTAATTGTTTAATTAATTAATTGTTATTGTTATTATTTTGAAAATGTTCACGTGAAAAGAAAAAATGAAATCCACTCTATTCGTATTACAGATGTTTAGGCGATCATTCAAAACATCATAAATTATATTCAAATACAATCACTTCTGATGACATCTGAAATGAAAAACACAATTTTTATTTTCATTTTTGTTTCATCAGTTAATCATTATTATTGATGCTTTCCTGGTTTATTTCCACAGAAGTGAGACTTTTTGGAACATCAATAAAGAATAAAAATCATTTTTTAACTTTTTTTCTGATTTTAACAACAAATGATATAATTATACATGAATTATTTTTGATTCAGAATAAAAAATTTATCCCATCGTTTTATTTTTTGTTCCATTCATTGAGGAATGCATTTTTTTCGTGAAAGAAAAAAATAGTTCCGAAATAATATTTGAATTACACTGACAATCAAAAATAACTGATCCACTCACAAAAATTGAAAATATGAAGCAACAGTAATGAAAGAAAAAAAATCACATTCAATTATTATTATTATCAAACACGTTAATGCTTTGCAATAGAGATATTTTTTTTTTTCTCTTTTCAAAAACAATAAAAAAAGAACGGTTTTCCTGAAAATAGAAAAAATTATTTGTCAAAAATATGTGATCTGAATTTTCAAAAAAAAGTTAAATTTCTAAAATTAATGCCAATAACATAATAAAAATATATTAATAGTTGATTGATCCTCCTTCATTTAAAATAACTGTTTTAAGGCGTTTGTTCATCGAATGAACAAGTTTATTTATAATATCCATTTCAATTTCATTCCAGGCATCCAAAATTGATTGTTTCAGCTCATTCACATCTTTCTTTGGTTTTCCATCTTTGAAAACTATCCTAGATAAAATGCTCCACACATTTTCGATGATATTTAAATCTGGAGAATAAGGAGGCCATTCTACGCTGGTTATTGTAAAATCTTTGATAACATTTTGCACCTTTAAAGATCGATGAATTGGTGAATTATCGTGGATAAATCTCCAATAATTTTTGAATCGCTTGCGTGCATTAGGAATCAATGAAAATTTCAAAATACGACAATATTCCTCAGAATTCATTGTTTCACTGACAAAAACGATTGGTGATTTGAAATTAAAACCCACTGCAGCCCATATATTTATTTTTTCATGTTTATTCTGACTTTGATGATCGAAAATTTCCTCATTATCTTTTTCAATCCATTCCATTCTTGTATTATCTGGTCCAAATAAATTGAATTTTTTTTCATCTGCGAAGATCGTAAGTTCCCATAATTCATCGTCCCTTAAATGTTTTTCCGCAAATTCGTTTCTCTTCTCACAAGCATTCTTTGATAAATAAGGTTTGATTTTTCTCTTTGTATATTTTCTATTTATTAAGCGCAATAGTCGATGAGCAGTGGAATTGCTGCAATTCACGCTAAGATAATCGGTTAGATCTCTGGCTCTTCGAATTTGCATGCATTTTGATTCTTTTTTAGCTTTTCTCAACAGGGCAGGCGTAAGAATAAGTGGCCTTCCGAGTTTGCGTCTGACAAGCCGTTTTGATTGAATATGGTTTGTTTTCAAGTACTTTTTTGCAGTATTGACTGAAATATTCAATATACGAGCAATTTCGTTTCTTCCTTTTCCTTGATCGCGCAGTGTGTGAATTTTCTTTTGAATCGAGCCCTTTGTAATTCTTGTCATTTTGTTTTGTTTGTGTATTATTTCTTTTTTTGTATTAATACTTTTATCATTCGCAAATTAACCTTTTTTTCCGGATCACATTTTTTTGAAAATAATTTCCTGCAAAATATAAAAATAAACGATTTTTTATATTGATCAAGTCTTTTTTTATAAACAAAAACTGATAAATCTTAAATGTCATTTTGTTATTTACTGATCGATATATTTTCGCTTTTGACTTATGCTTTTGTTGTAAAAATAATAAAGAAACTTCATCAGGATCACATTATTCTGATGAGCAGTGTAAATGAAAAAACTCAATTATTACGAAAAGACAGTTTAATACCGAGAAAGATTGTTTTATATTGACATGGAAAAAATTATTCCGATTAAGATTTATTCATTCCCGAAATTTCATTGGCTTCTCGAAAAGAATGTTTCTTTCCGTAAAATATCTATTGCTTGTGCATCATCAAATATATATTCCCTAAATGTTTTTTTTTTCGAGCTGCAATCTTGTGTGCGCTTTAGGCAATGCAGATTTTTATTCAAAATTAATGATAAGTATGATTCACATCAAAAACCAATTCTCTTTTAAAATTAATTATAATTTTTAATATATTGATGCTTCAAATATTTTTTAAATTGTCAATTGATTACAAACTTTTGAGTTATCACCTAAACGAATATTAAATACCAAACATCAATTTTTTCAAAAGACAAATTAACTTTAAAATTCCAAGAGCAGAGCAAAAAATAAATTACTTGTTATTAACAAAATTCAAAATTTATATTGCGTCAGTGAAATAATCAAGTCCTTGTCCAAGCTCCCATACAGCAAGGCCAGCGTTTTCTTGAGAAACGGCTTGTGCTCTTAACCTCAAGCTCTTAAATTATTCATGATAATTGTCGAAATGTAAGCAAATTCAAAAAGTTGTTCAATGGTTCGTTACAGAAACAATATCAATTAAAAAATAAAATAAAATAAAATAAAAGTAAAAAAAAAAAAAAAAACGAAAAGATCACACCATGATTGAAGGATAATAAATCACTCTTTCTTTCCCCGCATCGTCCACAAATCTCAAAACGTGCTCTTTTGACTGCTCGTCCCACGTAAATCTCGTCTTGTACTTTCTGATAATGTCGATGTACTCTGAACCCAGGATCGCTCTTGTCTGCACGCCATTGATATACTCATACCCATAGAACGGCATCCCCACAAACAGAGAAGTCGGCTCAGCGGGGCGGATCTGGCCGAGATTCATCTGCTTCACCTGCGCCTCGTCCGGAACTGAGCGGAAGGACATGTAGTTCCCCATCTGCCAGTCAAGCGGCGCATTGGGTCCTGGACTGAGAAGGTTTATTGATTAATTATAATTAATTATGGATAATTATAACAATTATTATTATCATTATTGAGACAAGTATTCAAAAGAAAAAAGAAGCAATGCAATAAATAAATAAATAAATAAATAAATAAATAAATAAATAAATAAATAAATAAATAAATAAATAAATAAATAAATAAATAAATAAATAAATAAATAAATAAATAAATAAATAAATAAATAAATAAATAAATAAATAAATAAATAAATAAATAAATAAATAAATAAATAAATAAATAAATGTGAAAGAAAAACATACGCCTGACTTGAATAATCGTAAGTCATAAGGACCACTCCATCAATGTATGCTTCCTCAACAACTTTATTCCTTTTGCCTGCACTTTTCTGTTCACCTTTCTTTTTCTTTGAGCTGAAGCTCATTTCTTTCTTTTGCTTTTTGGACTTCGACTTCGTATTGGACTTATTCTTTTTCGATTTGCCTTCTCTCTTTTTGCCGTCTTCGTCATCATGCTGCTTGCTGCTGCTATCATTTTCAGCATCCTCCTCTTCCTCCTCTTCCTCATTTCCGTTTTCTTCTTCTTCTTCCTCCTCTTCCTCTTCCTCATCTTCTTCTTCACTTTCGCCATCTTCATTCGTTGCAGCTTCGTCAAAGCCAATTTCATCGCCTTCAATTTGGGGTGTCAGCGCCCTTTGAATGGAAAGCGGATGAAGGAATGGTATGTACTGCTCAAAAAGACTGTTGGGCTAATTTGTGAAGCAATATTAAACAAGCATAGCAAAAAAAAAATGTTGAAATCAACAAAAAATAAAATAAATAAATGAATAAATAATAGAAAGAATAAAAAGCTCTATTTCAACTTGACAAAAACAACAAAGCTTTATTTTATTTTATTTTATTTTTTTCCTTTTTAAATAATTCTTTTCAAGGCATACTGCAGCAGCAACAAAAACAAGCAACTCCCTTTTATGCATCTCAGTTCCAATCCATTTCCACATTTCAATCAGACGATAGACCATGGCACCTGCAAGACGCTGGGTTTCTGGCTTAGACGGATCCAATCCTTCAAAAGTTAACGAACCAAAGTCAAAAAATACTCCCTCAAAATGATGCTTGCTATTATTTTGTTTGGAATGAATAAAGAAGAGCCAGAGCAAACGAAAATAAAAATCAGTCGAATTAAATAACAATATAAATATATACAAATGCAAACCTGCATTCACGAATAATCATGGCTGTTAGTTCTTCTTGTTTTGTTGTATCGTTCAAAAAGCTTATGAAATCTTGCTTTGTCCAATGATCAAAATGAATACGAGGGAGGATCTTTGGAGGTTTTCTGCCAAATGCATCCTCATGTGATCTTATTGCTTTGATCCATTTTGTATCAACAGAATCTTGTCCATTCAGAGAAAGTGACTTCCCCAATCTTAAAAATTTTAATGCAAAATTTTGACAACAAAAAATTCAAATTGGGTAAATATAAAATTATAAGTCATACTTCACTTGATACCAAACTGGGACAAGATAATCGAATTTTCCATAGCTTCGAAGAGCAACTTCAAAACCTTTTTTATTCCAAGGAGTGACAAATCCCAAAGTTGGATTGCGGAAAAACTTTGGAGAGAATTTAATATACGTTTGACAGTTATCAAGGATTGATTTTGCGCTGATTGCAGTCGAGTTAAGAAGCCCTCTTTGAATTAAATCCAACTGCGTACTTGATTCAGGACCAATGGGTAATGGAGAATGCAATTTCGTCACTCTGCTTTTTCTAGCATCAACAAAAAATGTGTATGAGGGTCCATCTTTGTTCTGAGAAAATAATGCAATTATTTCCCCCAGAATTATTGCTCCAATAAGCCCCATTGAATTAAAAAATTATTTATATGTTTGATCAAATATATGATAAAAACGTTATTTTCATCCTTTAATATCCTTTGAAAGCAGAAAAGAAAAAGTTCAAAACTTAACAGGAAGGAAATGGATTGTGAAGTGGAGTTAGTTTGCGATTATTGTGACGTTTTGGAACGTTATCCTTCAATGTTTTCAGATAAGACGGAAATGCTTTTTGCGCGAGGCCTTGACGACACGGAACATCCGAAAGCATAATAACGCATTTGCCATCTTCCCTTGGATTCATTGAAAGAATAACCATGAGATCAGGAGGGAATCCAATACTTTTCAAATATTCTGATGAAAATGCCTATCAAAAGGGAGAGGGAGATTAATTGATCACATTTGCAAAATCATTTATTATTCAATAATGACACAACACATACTCTTGCAGCGGGAAGATTGCATGGAGAATCAATAAGGAAGTGGCATTGTGTTCCACTCTTTGTATCTGTTTCTGCGACTTCTACTGGCTTATAGATCTTTTGCTGTTGAGCTGGTGATTTGGATTTTAAAAATGACCTCATAACCGGGTATTTAAACTGATTCTGTCACAAAATGAATAAATAAGAGAAGTTTGACATTTTTATTTGAAAGTTGCTTTTTCAAACAAACTGCCGAAGGATAAATATTTTCGGGAATAATTAAGGAAATAAGAAGAAAAATATAAATAATCATTTTCAAAGTTTAGTTGATTTTTTTCAAATTGAAATTGATGATCATGATTTACAGTGTGTCAAAAAGAAATGAAAAGGGCAAAGCAGATCTTATTTGGTCATATCTATTTCTTCGAACTTATAAAGCAAAATGCATATGTCAATCAAAAAAGAGAGACGACAGAAATGGAAGAAAACTTTTAGGATGTCAAACAAAAGACTAAAAGAAATTCATAAGTTCAAAAACTTTGGAAGTCAAAAATGTCAAAATAAAACCAGCTTTTGAAAAACGAATTTCTGAATAATGATGAAATTTGACAATAAAAAGGAGAAAAGATCCTAAGGTGATGAAAGCCATATGACCAAATATAGAAGATAAATTATTTTTGTCAAAAAAATCTGCGACGATTAAGTCTCCTATTCGAAATGTAATTCGTTTTTCTACTTTGACATCATCATTTTAACAAATTCTGCATAGTCAATTTGACCATCTCCATTGAGATCTGAAAAAAATTTTCAAAACGAAAAAGAAATTTTAAATGAATGAAATTGCACAAAATAATGATTTCATACCAGCTTCTTTAATCATTTCTTCAAGTTCTTGTTGGGAAAGTTGCTCACCCAAACTTGCCATGACTGATTTCAACTCTTCAGCAGAAATAAATCCATTTCCATCTTTATCGAAAACTCTGAAGGCATCTTTAAGTTGCTCTTCAGTATCTGCATTGCTCAATTGTTTTGACATCATGACGAGAAATTCTGGAAAATCGATGGTTCCACTTCCGTCAGCATCGACATCAGCGATCATATCTTTAAGTTCTTGCTCAGTTGGAGTTTGTCCAAGTGATCTCATAACTAAAAAGATAGTCAATAATTACACAAATAAATGAAAACAAAAATACCTGTTCCAAGCTCTTGCGTTGTAATAAAGCCATCTCCATCTTTATCGAACAAAGAAAATGCCTCACGATAATCAGCAATTTGTTCCTCAGTTAATTCGTCGCTCTATTTTGACGAAACAATTAAATATAAAACAGACATAAAAAATATATAATTTATATATAATTAAAATACTCAGAATACATTGTATTATAAGTTTTCAAACCATGAAAGTTTTTACTAGAATGAGATCTCAAAGTATATATACGATGATCAAATTGATCAAAGTCCGTTTTCCCACTATTACTTGCTCGTGTTAATAGGATTTTCATAATTTTTTATTCTTTTTTGAAAACAGCATGAAAAATAAAGCTTTCTCCGCGAAAATGTTAAGAATATCTTCCGGATATATTTTCACATGGAAATTTCAAAAAAAATTATTAAAAAACACTTATTTAAAAACTGAAAATTCTTCAAACGCATATGCAGATTCACACATATATTAAGAAATTTGTCAACAGTTTAAAAATGAAAAATTTTATGATTACAAAATTTGATTAAAATCATCTTCAATTTTGGAAATGTTTTCATTTTATATTTGTTTTGCAGGATGAATAAGCTTTTGATTATTCAACGAACTTCTCTTCCTCCGGTCCATCCAAAATTATCTTGAGTATAATCACTATCCATATCAAAGAAATTTGCTTTTTTCGATTCATTGAAACCACTTTTTTCATGATTCCATGAATCATTCATATCTTCTTCCCATCCTTTACCTCTCCTAAACACGTCAGGTGGATATTTGTCGAATTCTTTCGTTGTCCTCAAAATGTGCATATCAGCAGGAGTATAACGTCTTCCCTCTTCTTGTCCAGCAGGGATTGTCTTTCCTGGTGATGGAATCCATGGACGAGTTGGCTGCCATCTCTGAACAGGTTTTTTCTTCTTTGAAATTGGTCGTTTTATTCGTGGAGGAGGCTGTTCCACTTCTGTTTGAATCCCTCTAGATTCAGTTTGAATTGGCTCAGACTGTGGACGAGGTGGAGTTAAGGGATCGGTCTGCGCTTCTCTCGTTTTTCTTTCAACGTTGAAAGGAAAATCATTGTCTTTCATTGGATCAAAATCAGTGACGAAACGAGGACCGTACCATACAAGACGAAAGAAACATCGAAGTCGTAGAATCTCTTTTCCTTTGATATTAATAAGTGGAATTGTTTCTTCAATCCAATCAGGTCTTGCATCAAACATCGTTCGAAGAGATTGAACTCCAATAGCAATAAGCTCTGATTCTTTTTCATTTGTAGTGTCAACTAATAATAAACGGAGATAATCATTTTGACAAATTTGAGATATCATCTCTATAAAAATCATAATTCATAATATGTTTGATACGAAAATATATCAAAGAAATAAAACCATCTGTCGTTGCAAAATAACCAGTAGAACCCACAGGTTTAAAATGTCCATCGAATTGAGAACAACGTAATGCAACAGTGGACAATGATCCAAATCTATCAAATATATTTCAAAATATCATTTAAAAAGAATCATAATGAAAATGGGTAAACCTGTATAATAACGTTGGAGATTTGTATGTAAACACTTTATCGTTAGGGATTATATTATCAACAAAAATATCAAAAGAAAATTTTTGTTCACTTTCCATTAATTTATTTTGGTTCTCATTCAAAAAAATAAAAAAACTTGCATGGAGTGGGGTTTGAACCCACGCATCCGAAGATATCAGCGCCTAAAGCTGACGCCTTAGACCACTCGGCCATCCATGCTTCGGCTAAGAAGCATTTTTTACTACAACTTTTAAATTATTTTTCCTTTAGAGATAAAATTTTGTTAATTACGCAAATCCTTCAATCAAGAAATCAGTTGACTTATGCAAGAAATTAAAGTTCTCAATTCATTCGTTGTAGAAGACTGTAGATTTGTAATCTCATCAATTTGAACACTCCTAATTGTCTGTAAATTTTGATCGATGATTTCTTTCAAGTTTGAAAATTTTAATGTTTGCTTGATATCTTTTGTATCTGTGTCAATCGTCATGCCCATCTCTTCCTCGAAAGAAGTGAGTGCTGTCAGGAACTGTCTGATTTTCGCTCGAAATATCGAATGGAGCTCTTTGACCCTCGCAATTTGATGCTCAAACCTCGTCTCTTCTTCTGCATTTCTCAATCTAGACTGAGCACGCAAAGACTGCTTTTCTGATTGCTGATTCCCTTTCCGGTTCAAATTCAACCGCTCTCCCATTTTTTGGCTTTGATTTTTCTTTTCTTCTCCGCTGCGGTCTTCCGCGTCTTGCAGCAGTAGGTCGCTCAGCCAGATGGCCACTTGCAGTGCAAGCGAGCTGAGTTCAGAGAGAAGCGAGCAAAGCAGCTGGGAAGAGTGGAAAGTGTGTTCACAAAGAAGCAGAAGCAGCAGCTCGTGAGATGAAATGGCAAGCGATAGGCTCATTGGAGCAGAACAGGGTTGAATTGCAGAAGAAGAAATAGAAGGAGAAGGAGAAGGAAAAGGAAAAGGAGAAGGAGAAGGAGAAGGAGAAGACGAGGTGGATGAATGACGAATGGAAGAAGAAGGCGATGTGGAATGAAGAGTGAACGGTTGATATGATGTCAATGTTACAGAAGAAGAAGAAGAAGAAACTTTTGGAAATGGTGATGCTGAAAGAGAAGATGAACGAGATAAGCTTCCTTCATCAAAACAATTCGCTTTTTGTGTTGCTTCTGCTGATGCTGCTGCTGACAAAGAAGAAGAAGGAGAAGGCGAACCATGAAACACAATCTGAGTCAGCACAGCATGTGCCATTTTCACACACCCAGTGAAATACGATGAAAGATGCGTGTAAAAGAAAAGGATCTCTTTGAGGAACGAAAAGGAGAGCCTGTTGAAGACAACATGCGGATTCTCTTTCTTCTTCTGCGCCAACGCAAAGCTCGTCACAAACTCCGTTCCGCCCAACACACTCGGTGCTGAATTGGATGATGATGATGAAAAGAATCCACTCCTCATTCTGTTTGCTCCTTCTCCTTCTCCCTCTTCAGGTGTTGCTTCGTAAGTAGCATTCCACTTCTTCTGCTTCATAAACTGCATCCAAAGTGCATGCAGCTGCTTTTCCACAAGACGCACCGACAAAAATGACCGGAACATCCAATTGAATAAGAGATGAGACGTCGGAGTGAAAAACAGCCCAAACGGAAACGGAGGTGCAAACTGAATGCAGAGCGAGGAGAGCCAGCTGAGGTGCTCGTGTGGAAGGGGGCTGTGCAACAAGGAGACTAAAACGGAGAGAGAAGAGGAAGAGGAAGAGGAAGAAGAAGAAGAAGATGATGATGAAAGAAGGTTTGCTGAATACGAATGCAATGGAAGAAATGAATCAGATGAAGATGCTGTTAACGCTGCAGAAGAGCGAATTCCAAACGACGAAGCAATCACAGATGACATCGAATTTACTGCTGAAGGCGCAGAAAGTTCGGATGCGTACTTGAAAAACACTTGCGCCTCGTTCGTCTGAAAGCCAGGGCAGAAATAGCGAAAGATCTCCTTTGGAACGCTTGCATTTTGCAATCTGAGACGCTGAAGGAGTAATTTTTGCTGCCTTTTTTTCTCTTTTAGAATTTCATTTTGCTCCAATTTTGATTCAGATGCACTGTATTCAATAATCATTCCTCCCTTTTCGATGACAGTTATTTGTTCTCCTTCTCCTTCTCCTTCTTCTGTTTCTTTTCTTTTATTCTTGCTTTTTCCTTCCATTCGAAGCTTAGCAAGATTTTCACCAGCAAGTGAACCACTTTCTTCCTCCTCTTTATCCTCCTCTTTATCTTCTTCTTCTCTTTCTTCTTCTCTTTCTTCTTCTTTGTCTTCTCCTTCTTCAGCACCGATGCTCACCATCATCTCCTTCCACCTCCTCCACAAAACTCTCTCGCTCTGTTCATTTCGCTTCCCTTTCAGCACATCTTCCAGCCTCTCAATAAGCAAATCGCCCCACCCTCTTTCCAGAAAATACAGCTCCCAACAGCCTTCAACATACGTTTCTATGTCATCTTCTCTCAACTGATGGCCCGTTGCTTGCGCAGTTCGAAACAGCATCCACAGAGATTGAGAGATTTCTGTTAGTAATTCTTCAATCAAATACGAAAAGCGATCAGAAGGAAAAAGCGACGAATCTTTGAGTGTTTGCACTAAAAGTGAAACGCCCTGTAATTCTGGAAGGCGTTCGTCTTTTGAGAGAACCCGAAGAAGTCTCAACGATTTCCCTATTTGATACACTTTGTGAGCATCTTCCTCTTTCATAAAAGATGGCACGTTTTCCGAAATAAACCTTGTATGATTTCCTTTCCAAAATGACTGTTTAGAATCTTCTTGTATAAAAAATGCAATATCATTTCCCGGTAGTCTTCCAAATTGAATCCAATTTAAAATTGATCGAAAAAAGACTTGGAGGCACGGAAACAGTAACTGTTTAAGAAGGTTTCCAACTATGTCATCTTGACATATACTTGCGTGATAATGCAGCAGTGAAAGAAAAGTGACAGAATCAATTGAATTTGGTAGCGAAATTGAGGAATTTTGTGGAATATGAATTATTCGCTTTTGATTGTCAACAATACGCTCTTGAGATGCTGGACAAGTTGAAATTATCGTAAATAAAAGATCGCATAGTTCTTCGTATCTTTGCTTTGCAGTTGTTAATTGTATAGATTCCATTGGCGAAATTGAACTTGATTCTAATTTTTTCATTATCTTCGAAAAAACAAATTTTTATTTCATTTATTTTGAAATTTTGTTTTAATTTTAATGATAGTGAAAGTAGATGAAAAATAACAAACATTGTGCGACGGCATTATAACGATAGAATACAAAGAAGAGCAAAACGTAGATAAAACAAGATCTGAATCTTCATAGACCCCCTGAGCAGGTAGTCTATGTTTTTCTGTAAATAATAATAATTCATTAAGCTTTTCCATTTGCAATGAAATTGCTTAAATGATAAATAAAAAATTTTAAAAAGTGATCTTGATCTTCCCCAAACAAAAAAATTGAAAATTGAATTTAGAATAATATAAAAAAAGACTTAATAAATAAAATCACTCAAAAATATGCAAGCCAATCTCATTGATCATCATCACCAAAACTAACATCGACAAAAGTATCATCATCGAACTGATTCAAACTTTCATTTTTTGTTTGTTCATTTCCACTCTTTATCTCTCCATCAAATCTATCCCCCTGTGATGTCTTGTCTTCCAATAGAAAATGCCGTATACCCTTTGGCACAAACTCTCGATAGTTAGACATTTGTGGCTGTGTTGTAGTTGCTGCAGCTTCCGCAGAAGAAGAAGTTGCAGCTGAAGACCCCACCATTTCATTATCCATTGCTTTCTCCTCTGATGGCTGCATTTGTTCTGCTGCTTCATGTGGCGAAGGCTCAGAAACAGCAGAAACAGAAACAGAAGCAGCCAATGAAGAAGGTGAAGAAGGATTGGAGCCCAGGCCAAATGGCTGAGACTGCATCACCATTTGTTGTTGTTGTTGTGGCTGTTGCTGCTGCAGTTGCTGCAGTTGCAGCTGCATCTGTGGCATCTGCACTTGCTGTCCAAATGGTGCTTGATATTGCTGGTTGTGCTGCTGCATTTGCATTTGTGCTTGTTGTACCTGCTGTGCTTGCTGCTGCATCATCATCTGCTGATGGAGCTGTGTTTGAATGTGAAGAGGAGAGTACTGATGCATCTGTGATGGTATCTGCTGCTGCTGTTGTTGAGGGTTATGCAACTGTGTCTGTCCAGAATTGAACACATCTCGTGGCTGATATGGTTGCAATTGCTGTTGTTGTTGTAGCATCTGATTCTGCTGATTCTGCTGTGCTCCTCCCATTTGTGTCTGCATCTGTGGTTGTGTCTGCCCTTGCATCGGCAACTGTCCATTCTGCTTAGCCATCTGCAAACGTAGCAGCTGCTGTTGGTGGAAGCTGATGATGCGCTGGAGTTCTTCTGGTGGCACATCTTTGATCAGCTCGCTCAGATACAACTGGCTCTGCTGTGGGTAGTTGCGGGCAACTGGAGAGTCGAGGGCGTGAAGAAGGGAGACTAAGATGGAAGGAGAAGGAGCAGTTGTGGGTGAGGCAGTGGCTGGAAGAGAGGACGATGAAGATGTTGATGATGCAGGCGATGATGATACCAATCCCACATTTGCTTGTAAGCCTTGTCCAAACTGCTGCACTTGTGGTGTTTGCTGTGTTTGTTGTGCTTGTTGTGCCTGCTGCAACTGCTGATGCTGCAAGAACTGCCCCGCAGCTGCTGACAATGGCATTGCAGACGGAGACATTGAGGAAAACTGTGTCGAAGAGCGTGGAGTCATAATGGCAGAGTTCGGAGTCTCAGGGATAGCTGTATTGGGTGAGAGCTGATGGGATATGGACAATCGTTGCATGGGCTGCGAGGAAGGAGAAGAGTTGGCAGAGTTCAGGGTGACCGGAGATGCTCCTGCGAATGAGGCAGTGTTTGCAATGGAAGAAGTTGATGAAGTTGTTGACGATGATGATGCCAAAGGTGTATTCAGCAACTGAGCATTCCCCATCTGAACTGATGGTGACGACAGCACACTATCAGTTGCACTGGGAAGTGTGTGCGAGTAAAGAAATGACTGTTGCAAGGGGGTCAGCTGTTGAGTGCTGTAGAATAAAGGAACACCATTGGGCTGCTGTGCATAGCTGAGTGTGGGGAAGATGGAGGGAGAAACAGAAAGAGACGAAGGAATGAGGATGGTTGGAGAGATGGATGAGGAGTTGCCAGGAGAGAAACGAGAAGAAGATGAAGACGAAGATGATGATGAAGTTGTGTTTGTTGCAGAAGCAGGAGCAGAACCTGGGGTTGAGGCAGTGACTGAGCCTGTACTTCGAGCTGTGAACAGAGGAGTCGATGCAGCAGAAGTGGTTGTGGCAGTAGTTGAATTCACCCCTTGTTGAGCAGAAGCAGAAGTAGAAGATGAAGATAATGGTGACGATGAAGTAACATTGCTCTCAGGAGTTGTGGAAGCTGCAAGCTGCGTCTTGTCTTGAGCAACAGAACTTTCTGAAGCACTTTCAGTATCATGCTGAACAGAAGCTAACAGCCGAGGAGGAGTGTAAACAACCGAGGCAACACCAAGCTGCTCTGGCATCCTTCTATCTACCCCATCAAGTGTACTTCCTTCATTATTAGTACCATTATCTTGAGAAGCAGAAACGATAGACGATTCTATCTGTGAGCTCTGCTGTGAATCTTGCAATCCCTGGGAGTTTTGAGCATTTTGTGTGTTTTGTGTGTTTTGCATGTTTTGCATGTTTTGTTGTTTCATCATTTCAGCATTAATCTGTGGGGTGGTGTGTTCTTTGTCTCCATTCCAGGGAAAGCGGAGGAGTGGAAGCAGAGTTGATTGCTTGCTGAAAGAGGAAGCAGAGGAAGAGGGAGAAGAAGAAGCATCAGCTGGAAGGCGAAGATAGCGATCAGAAGGAGAAAGAGAAGAAGAAGAAGAAGATGATGATGATGGTTGGGAGTTAATTTTCTGACTGTACATAAGCGATGCCAGTGCTACAGAGCTTTGTGTGGGTGGTTGAGAATACATCTGCTGCTGCTGTTGTTGTTGCAGTTGATTCGAGTTCTGGTTGATTGGAGAGCCCATCTGCTGGCTGTATGTGGGCAGCGTGTGATGATGTCTGAAAATGGAGTCCATGTCGCTTTGAGAGTATGAAGGAAACAGAGTGGAAGAGGAGGAGGAGGATGAAGAAATGGTTGATGAGGACAATTGCTGCTGCTGAAGCGGCAAATGAGAGCTTCTTTGTGAAGCAAACTGAGATGTATTGTCTTGCTGATGGAAAGGCGGAATCACACGTTGTGGGAATGTCAGCATCGGAGGACGCATTTGTTGAGGTTGTTGTTGCTGCTGCTGAGATTGAATCTGTGGTTGTATCTGCTGCTGGGGCTGCAATTGCAACTGCAACTGCACCTGTGGCTGTGACTGTGCCCGAGTCTGCCGTGACAGAAAGTGCTCATCTTGTTCTGCTCTTTGGGTTGTCCTTATTGCACCTTGTTGCAATTGCGACTGCTGTAACTGTTGTGGCTGCTGCAGAATCAGTTGCTGATTGAATGGCGGATTGAATGGCTTTCCTTGCTCCAGATATGGACCATGTGAAGTGTTCTGGAGAAGAGGCTGAGGCTGCGGCTGGAGATAATCTTTGCGTTGTTGCTGTTGCTGTGACTGCAGTGAAAGCAAGGGAATCTGCGTCTCCTGTGTGTGCAATCCCATGTGCCCATAACCACCTCCACTTCCTCCCCCTGCTCCCCCTGTACTCATCATATTCGTCTGCTGCTTGAATGGAAATGAAGCATTTGCTCCCTGCATATTTTGTTGTGTCTGCCCTTGCATCTGCCCTTGCCCTGGGCGATACATCAGTAGTGGTGGCTGTGCATAGCCTGCAGACTGCATCAGCACATCCTGCGAAGTGGAAGATAACATTGGTGCAGTTGTAGAGACTGATGAGGAGCCTCTTGATTCGCCATATCCTCCAGATGCGATCACCCCTGTGTTCAGACCCTGATTAACACTCACATTCATTCCAACCCCTGAACTAGCTCCTCGCAAATAGGATGATTGCTGTTGCATTGGTGATTGTTGCTGTTGTTGCTGCTGTTGCGTGTGCAGTTGCATTGAATGAGGTGCCATTCGAAGCAGAGGAGGCGCATTCTGCAGCAAAGGCTGGTGGTTTGGCTGAGAATCTTCTGCC